>NC_046659.1:25939716-25949541 GCF_010883055.1 Belonocnema kinseyi | reverse complement strand
TTAAGCGAAATAAAATAGTTTCTTTATATTTTGCTCATGCTCCTTACATTTAAACAATTCTACTATTATAGCCTTTCTGTACGCCCACTCAGGACGTAACAGCTTATCATACAAAAAAAATTTTCACGAAAATGACAAAAAAAAATCTACTTCTTCATCCTTTGGATTAACATAAAAAATTAAACACACAAAAAATCAAAAACCAGGCCACATATATCTCTTCAAAATTTAATGCCACGAGTACATTAAAAATAAGCCTGAAATAGGCACTGACTTCTGAGGAAAATCCATCATTCCGTCTGTATTTTACTTTTAGCATGACTTGTAAGCGCAGTACGTTCCTTGGACTCAAAAGAAAATGACATATTACGTTTCGTACATCGAGCATCAAAGGTTTGCTTTTTCAGTTTCACTCATTGAAATTCAGTTTTTCAAGCATTTTGGAGGGTTGTTTGGCTCTTCATGGTAGAGAACTGGTAAATTAATATGAAAATGCATGCCCTTAATAATAAAATCAGTTTAGATCATTGATGAAAATTAAACTTCAGTTTAGAGAGAAAATGAACACAATACAATTAAAACTACTTCCGAAGCTTTGCCACACGTTGGTGGCTTCTTCAGTTATTTATTCTAAAAACTGTGTAAACTATGGACACATAATGCAATTTCGATGTCTTAATTCACTACGCAGACTATTTTTTAAATTCTAATTCGTAAATAATTCTTAGATATAATTTATAATTTCTAAGGTATTTGCGATTAATTACTACAAACTGATTACAAACAAATAACTTAAAATTTTTATTACGACTGTTTATTTACAATTAAATGTGCTTCTAATGTAATTAATGAAAATTCACTTAGTATTAAAATAAATCATTTCTATTATTAACAAAGGATCTTTATATTAATAATATCGGTGATGTTAACACTGTACAGATAATGAAGACATCAAAATTATATTTCCCAAGTGTCTAACAAAATGCTAAAAATAAATAACTGATGATGGCCATCGATCGCATGCTGAAACATTGGAAGCCATTATAATCTAATTGTAATTATTTTCATTGGACCCTAAAGTATAATTTTCACCACTAATCTTAAACGATCAAGGGCATGTGATACTTCATCGTGTGGTCAATCGAGTACAATTCCCCCGGCTTTTTCCACAAAAATGAAAATTTTTAAAACTGAATTCGGAGATGCTACAAAATATCATAACGGACGTCCCTGGACTTTTTTTGAGGTAAAACAAAAAAATTGTATTGTGCTACATAAAATTTTTATGCGTGTGCATTATTCTGGGGTTAGGGTCGTTTTTCAGCTGTCATTCCGATAAATTGGAAATTATTTATGAAATTAACTTTTTTGATTGTCTGCAAACAAGGTTAGTTCCGGGACATTAGTTACTATGTTTATTTGTAAGTCCAAAGTTTTCGGTCAAAATATTGTGTAGTTTAGAAGTAACGCTCGGGAGAATTATAACACACATAACCTCAAAATATACAAGCACGTTTTTAACAAAATCAAGTTTTTTAATCTCTTAAAGAATAAAATCATTGTGCCGGAAGTTAGAACTGAAAAATTATTATTAAAAAAAAGTTGTTCTAAATTGAGCCAGACTCGCGACCAGGAAAAATCGCGAAAAGAAAGTGAATTTAGAAATTGAACGTTAGAAGTATTCGATACTTGTATTTTCAATAAATAAATAATATATAATGAATTACCATTTTTTCTATTGTTTAAATTCAGGAAATTTCTAGTTTGGATATTTTATAAAACAGCAATTTTCTGTGGGGAATTTTCGAATTCGGTAATATTTTACTGTCGGGAATTTTATTTTTCGTGAATTTTTCAATTCGAGAGTTTTATATTTCGGCCTTTTTATAATTTCAGGAAGTTCATTATTCAGGAATTTTGCAATTAACAATTGTTACAGGGTCGGGAATTTTATTTTTCGGTATTTTTCAGTTCCATCTTCCGAAAAATAAAATTCCCATCACTGTAAAAATTCTTGAAATTCTGGAAAATTTATGATATTATTGAATTTGAGAATTCCCGACAGAATTTTGTTGTTGTTGAAAAAGTGCATTGTATTCTTTTTAACTCACAAAAAAGTTCGCAAAAATAAAATAACTAATTAAAAAAATATATAAATAAAATTCACGCTATATCAGTGCTGAATTGAATCCTACAAATTTTGTTTTGCTTGAAGCGCACGTGTTTTTAAATTTATTTTTGCATAAAATTTGTAGGCGATTATTGTTATTTTAAGTTAAAACAATAATTTAACAAATTAAACATTGAACAAAGTTTCTATAATTAAAATATTTAATTAATGTATTTGTAATAAATAAGTAATATTGATTAAAACATTATTTTCTCAATTGCTACAATTCGGGAATTTTCTAGTTTGTATGTTTTATAATTGGACAGCATTTGGTCTGGAATTTTATTATTCGGGAATTTTCAAGTTCAATAATATTTTAAACTGTCCAGATTTTTATTATTCTGGAACTTTTAAATTCGGGATTTTCAGATTTCGGCATTTCATAATTTCAAAAAGTTTAGAGTGTCGGGAATTTTATTATTCGGGATTTTTCAGTCCTAAAAATATTTCAAAACATTTTAAAAGATTGACATTATTGTAAAAAAATCTGGAAGATTTTGAGGCAAATTTTTCGAATTTTAGAAAAATTTTACGATAAAAATGGGAATTATTTAAAATATATTTAAAAGTTCTGAAAAAACTTCAAAAATAATTTGAATAATATTTATATTATTTATATTTTAAATTTTATACCATATAACTTACGTAAATATTTCAAGTGACATACGAAAACTTGATTAGACGAATAGAATAAAAAATCCATAGAAATTGCAGACCACAAAAATAATAATAAAAACTAAATAATATCAAAGAACTATATCGAGTTGTTAGGTACCCGAGAAATTGGGATATGACTCGAGAGCTCGAGATTCTGTGAAACACTTTCCACCATTCACCACCCTATCTATGCGTCTCATCTATACCCGGACCGTGAGCCGCGTCTACGAACTATCTCTTTCTGTGAGAATGTAGTGGTAAGTGTAGAGGGAAGACTTCGTCAGTCCTACCTCTCTCCTAAAAGTCCAGTCTATCGGGTCGACTTCAACCGCTCGCCCCGAAAAATCTCACTTTTCAGAGTAAGCCTCCTTTCTTCAGCGCACGTCACATATAGGTATTGCAATAAAAGTTTTATCAGTTTGAATGAAAATATAATATTATAAAATAAACAAATTATAACGTATAAAAGAATATAAATTAGAAGAAATAATGTTAAAATTAGAAGAAAATATATGAAACCGAAATGAAAAATACTTATGGCCTTTTATCTCAGGCATTTAATGAAGATAACCATGTTTTGCAAAGTTATAAATGCAAAAAAACTTTAATTGGGAATTTACTTTCAATTTAAATGGTACATGTCCGAGCTAAGTTACCATAAGTGCGCATCGAGGGGGCTACTAAGATATGGGTACTATCTACGAGTTGCGGTGGGTAGAGCAGAACTGACAATTTTCGCTAGACGCGCCGTCTATATTTATCGCGGGTAACCAAGCCCGCACGGCATCTACGTTTATAATATTTTTGGCTCGGGCCAGGGTTTGATTAAAGATGCCAGGGAGATGTAGCTTGGGCCGAAGCCGGGGGAAATCTGACTTCTGGGTCTCGCGGACTTTACTTTTATGGATTTCGCTTCAGCGACGGCGCACCATTCAAGAAATAGCTAGTGGGAGTTCACTAGCTAGATTACGACAATTACACTTAAATATAAAAGTGAAAAATACTTACATCTATAAAGGCAGTATATATATATATATATATATGTGTGTGTGTGTGTGTGTGTGTGTGTGTATTTCGCCGGAAGCGGGTGCTAATCTGAAAAATTGCACCCGCTCTCAGAGAAATCGCGGTGAAATTTCAACCACAAACACGTCACACGACTGTGAGATAGGTGGTTACAGTCTGGCGGAATCAATACGACGATCCAACAAAATCCTCGTGCACCCTAAGAACACGGAACGACCCAAGGACTACCACCTTCTGCATTTTTCCCGCAAGTGTTATAGCATATTGTTGACACGCAGGGATGCTTTTTAGGCCATTGGCGAGTGAAAGCTAGGCACCTCCAAGAGCGCCGATGATAAGGACTATTAGTTTAACAGAATATTCCGGGTACAGTCGTTGCAACTCCCTTATAAGGTCTCAATACCTCTCTTTCTTTTCATTCTCCTTGGCTATAAGGTTTTTGTCAGCTGGTGCCGAAAATTCGATAACGAACATGGTTCGTTTCTCGAAGTCAAGAAGAACCATGTCAGGCCTCGAGTGAGCAACAGAAACAATTGTCGAGATATAAAGTTCCAGTATATGCGGCACTTCCTATTCTCGACAATTGACTCGATTTCCCTAAGAGTACTTAGAGGAGCGATATTAAGGTTAATGCCGTAAGAGTGACAGAGATGGTAATAAAGCACTCTGAGTGCCGCATTGTGCCTTTGAATGCAGGTCGTTCCCGCGTGAGTTGGACAACTAGATAATATGTGAGCTAAATACTCGGGGTGTGCATGGCACGCCCTGCAGCTATCATCGGGAATTTCTTGGCTCAAAATGTGGCGACGGTATATTAAGGTGGAAATGACACCGTCTTGGCATGCAAAAATGAAACCCTCCGTACCAGACTTCAATCCGGGCGATTTAAGGAAAGCAGACGTTAGCTCACAAGACATTGACTGATCCTTCACATTTCTGTGGAAGATACCGTGCATCCTCTTATCCAGGAGCTGTTCACGAAAGTTTTTCTCTTGTGCTTTCTTAATCTGGGCTTTCAGGAGTGAGTACTCGAGATAGATAAGATTTGATGCATTTTGCTCACCCCTAATACTGAAGTTTAGCCCGAGTGTTTCAGCAGCCTCCTCCGCTGCTTTGTACAGAAACGCTCCTTTGCCCACTTCTTCGTGATTCCTGGCCATTTTAAGAAGAGGGTCTCTTTCATTTGCAACTCTATGTGCTGTACCCAGAATAATTCTGTTGTGAAGACATTCAAGACTGAATATTCCGCGACCACCTTGACGGCGTGATATGTAGTCACAGAACGGAAGACTTAAGATGCATGCTTTTGTTCATGTGCATAACCTTTCTTGTCCCAATATAAAGGGATCTGAGCTCGTTATTCGTCCATGGAACTACTCCAAATGAATAGAGTACTAGCGGGACGGAGTTCCTTGTCCGGAGGGTCTTGAATTATCTGGGGCCATTTTCGTGGCCTTGGGTGCCTAGAGAGGCAGTGGATTTTAACCAGATTGTAAGGACGACTCTCAGGGCGTTCTAGGTAGCAGGGGTACTCATTGGGAATCGCAAGTCGATGGTGCGGGCGACTCTTGGGGTGATCTCGATAGCAGGGGTATCCATTGGGGATCACAAGTCATTCCTAACGCTTGGATCAGCAAGGAGGCTGAAGGTCGAGGGCGGCCAATTTTTTTTGACGACCTAGGTAACAGATGTACCCATAGGGGATCAAGAAGTTTTTGAAGAAAAAGTTCCTCGTTTTCTGGGAAACCTGGGAAGCAAGAGTATCCATTGATATCTTGGTGGAAGGAGACGTCTTCGTCAGTAACATCATGCTTAGCCAACATTTGATTCGGAATTACTTTCATCTACCTGGTAGAGCTTAAACAACAATTGCTGACGGGAATATTTGTGTACAAGGGCGTGAGGGTGACTTGCCACAGCGAATGGATGTCTAAAGCGCAGCTTTCTTCAGGGGTGGCCATGTTTACAACAGGGCTTGAATAGGGGAAGCTGTTTACGGAGAACTCCATGCTCTAAGAATATTTCCTTCCGTGAAGGTATTACTGTTGGTTGAACTCCTACATCAGAGATCGACGGTGATGTGTAGATACACAAGGAATGGAATTCCACCAGGGCATTCGGTTTTATCCAAAGCGTGTGTTTTCTACAGAGCCTTGATTCTATTGAAGGGGTGGTTTTCTCACGGGGCTTGCTTGTGTGGTAGGAGTAGGAGTGAACACAGGGCCTTGGTGGTGATCAAGCGGTAGGTTTTCCATAGGATGTTGGATATTTTTCACCGGGCCTTGCTTTTGTCCAGGAAGTGTGATTTCTGCAGGGTGCTGGTTCTTTATATCAGGAGAGTTTTCCACTGGGTATTGATTTCCCATGAATGTTGGTTATGGTGGTCCAAAAAAGATATTTTAGAATTTTTGAAATTAGACTGAAAAATATTGTAGGCTACATGAAAATAGAAAGTTCTTATTTTTGTTTTGAAAACAATTAATTAATAGGACTATACATTTCACTTTTCTCTCTTATGGAGATTAACATGTAAAGTGATATCACTTCTTTAAACTGCAATTCTGCAATAGAAGTTATGATTGTGTTTGTTTGAAACTTTAGGCATTTATTTGCATAAGATTGACAATACATTTGATCATACTTTGATGTTTCAAAAATGTTATGTGAAAATTTAACAACTGAGTGAAACACCATAAAATCGCAAGATTTAAAACCATATATCTGGTTTTCTCTATATTTTCATCAACTGGAATTGTTACAAAACACGAGCTGCTTACATAAGAACAGGGTTTTAAATAAGAAAATAAAAACGTCTAATAATTGGTAGGAGAAAAACAGTATTAAAAACATGAAAAATCATTAAATTTTGAGTTTTGCGACGCCTTTGATTTAGGGATGAATACAACAGAGTAATAGCAATAGCCAATTCGAGGGATCTACTCTTTTCGCTCCTAAGTGCTTCTCCTATTTATTTGTGGCTCTTATTACCAACAGGCTTCTTCACACCTTCTTCAAGGGATTCAGAGGGAGAAATAAAATAAATTTAATCGGAAAGTACATAAAAAACAAATATCTATTGTAGTTTTATTTTAAAAATTATATCATTATTTACCAGCGACTTTTTGAATTATAAACCTATAAATATAAAATAATAACAATTAAATAATTAAAATCATTGATATTTAACAAATAACCAAAATTATTAATAATTTTTATAATTAATAATAAAGTATTATAAGACAAATTAGTAAACATTAAAAATATTCAGAATAACTTATAGTTTAATGATAATTTATATTTAATTAAGTAAAAATTACAATTTTTATGATCTATTAATAATGATTAATTATTAAGTAATAATTATTGATGATTGGTCAATTATAAATTATCCATTAATTATAATTATTTTTTACTAATTTATTCAATCATTAATTTATCACATTGTATCAATGGAATTTTACATTTCGTAAGAGATTCTGGCGTGCTCTTTATCACAAGTAATGCTATGAATTCAGAAGGCTTAGGTTAGGTGGTTGTTGAGGACTTAGGCGAGCCTCGAGCTTTAACAAAGGAGCAGGTCAAGTTGGCAAAGTGTAACTGTTGCACTGCTGCCGCACTGCCAAACTGAACCATAGGCGGCACCGTGAATTCTCTATATTGAGCAGTGAATTTAGAAAAAATTTGGCAACAAATGCGTAGTCCTAGTAATTAATTTGTATTTTTAAGCAAAAAATACGAGCTTTCTATTTTTATGTAGCCTACAATATTTTTCAGTCTAATCTCAAAAATTCAAAAATATATTTTTTTTACCATCATAAATTTGGTTCTTCTGAGTGGGTGGACATAGGCCCGTGCTATGGAAAAATATTTCCAATA
The DNA here is from genome assembly GCF_010883055.1 of Belonocnema kinseyi. Lineage (NCBI taxonomy): Eukaryota > Metazoa > Arthropoda > Insecta > Hymenoptera > Cynipidae > Belonocnema > Belonocnema kinseyi. Next base: position 25,941,812 of record NC_046659.1, on the reverse strand, counting down.
GTCCGAGATCCCACTGCGTTTTTTCGAAGGTGAGAACTGATCGTGATAAAAGTTAATGTAAATGAAATTTGACACGTAGGCGATTAAGAAACTGTCCGCCTGCTAGTTCCAAGTCGGTCATAGGTGCGATAAAATTGGACTTTTATCGGCAAATTTATTCAATAATCTCCTGGTGTGTCTGAACGCAATGAAATATAGGGGGCAATTAGTAGGGGGCAATTAGTGCTTTCAAAAAATGTGTGACTGCCACCATCCACCTGCTCAAGAACCCCTGGCAGACAGGCCTAAAGGGCGTGATTGCAGGTAACTTTCAGAGTATACTAAGGAACGCGATAAGACAAAAACTAAATAAAAGGTGAAAGCCCTCTTTACACGAAAAACTTTGCTTGCCAAAGCTCAAGGTAACAGAAATATGCCGGAGACGTATTTCTTTGCCGAATTTATTTGCTTTCGCTGTAATATTGTAGACGGGAGTCTACCGTTAGAACAGTGGTCGGCAAACTTTTTTCTCAATTTTCAGATATGGTCAGGCTCCACCCGACTTAATTTTTTCTACTACTTTTCGATCTATTCATGCACCTTAGTGTGAGTGAGCTTACTCCAGCAAGGGTCTTTTGTCCACAGGAATGTCAAAGTAAGGTAATTTTAAAACTTTTAATTTTTCAATTAGCGATTTGAAAATAGCATTATCAGCATCTACGAATTTTTCCGATTTTAATGATATATTACTTGCCTACAAAAGTTAAAAATTTGAAGGAGTTTATAATCAAGAAACATCAGATTGACAGTCAATTTAATACTAAATACTTCTCAAATTTTCAACCTTTATAGACAAATTACATGTATTTGGAATCGGAACTATACGTAGATTCCAAATATACTACTTTTAAGTCACTGATCGCAAAATTAAGAATTTTTTAATCTCACATTTTTGTCCCATTTTCTAACAAAGGACCCCTGAGGAAAGGGGTATTCTGGCCAAGCTCGCAGGTACTGCCCTGAGAGTAGGTCACAGGGCAGCCAGGGGAAGGCTACCCTGCCCAGGGCAAGAGCGCGCTGACCACTGCGTTAGAAGAGGCTTCATCTTCCTTGGGGGCTAGGGCTGCTGCGTGGATGCGGTGCAGCGGGGAAGGCATCTAAAGGTTTCGGTTTACGATGTTTAGTTACGGTATTTAGTTACGCTGTTTGTCTACTTCGTTGTCCACTTGGCGTAAAAGTTAAAATGAAGTGTTATGTTTGTGAGAAAAGTGACGGAAAGTTAGTGCAATTCAGTAATGAATCCTTTCAGAAGTGTCTTCAGATACTTGCTTTTCGGGTTATGGATTATGGATATCATCGTGTTTGCCACGGAAAAGTGACAGTGATAAAACAAAAAGACAGAGATGACTTTGAAACCTTTTTGCAAGATAATAGTGATGTAAGTAAAAAAAATACCTTGCATAAAGGTTATAAATATTTATCCTTTAATAATCTGTATGTATGATAACACAGGCCCACAAAAAAAACAAAAGTGTCTGTGCAATTGACCAGACCTATATATTCTTATGTATTTTTCGACGCTGAATCCGAATTTGCAATAAAAAAGTAGGATCCAGCTAATTTTTTATGGGGTTTAGATCGAAAAACCTCATTTTTTACGGTTTTTTCATGGTTTTTTTTTTAAATAAAAAAAATATAGAATAATTTTATTTTTTGACTTCAGAATCGAATTCTACGGGAAAAAATACATCGAAAACCATCTTTTGATTTTTTTTTTACAAAAATTTCAACCCACCATACGGCGATGAAAAGGCAGAAAATCGCGAAAAGTGAAATTTTGCTTCAAATTTGATTAAAATGACATTAAAATCAAGTTTTACGATTTTAAACCGATTTATAAACATTGAAAATACTTTACTGGGGGTTTTTGAGGTCGCTGATCACGAATTTTAAGTAATTTTTTTCAAAAAACAAATCCTAGTCGGCGTATGTGGACAATAAACGTGATAAATTGTTATTTTTTTTTCAAAAAATCGATGTTTTGGATACTGTTCTGGAGGTTTTCCACTACATGAATCACAAAACTAGAACTTTTTTCGACCCTTGATCATAAAGTA
>NC_046659.1:25938387-25939616 GCF_010883055.1 Belonocnema kinseyi | reverse complement strand
CCTTATCATCGGCGCTCTTGGAGGTGCCAAGCTTTCACTTACTAATAGCCTAAAAAGCATCCCTGCGTGTCAACAATATGCTAGAACACTTGCGGGAAAAATACAGAAGGCGGTTGTCCTTGGGTCACTCCGTGTTTTTAGTGTGCACGAGGCTTTTGCTGGATCGTCGTATTGATTCCTTTACAGACTGTAACCACCTATCTCACGGTTGTGAGACGTGGTTGTGGCTGAAATTTTACCGCGATTTCGCTTGAAGCGGGTGCAATTTTTCAGATTAGCACCCGCTCCCGGCGAAATCCTGCGGTTGTCCTTATGACAAATTTTTAATTATATATAATACATAAGTTAATGGAGAAAGCATTTCTCGCAGAACAATTTAAAAAAATCTTACCTGTTCAGGTGAAATAGTTACACCTTTTCCATCTGCACGCACGTGTACATTTTGAGGTGCACCAGCAACCTCATTACTTCGATAAGATGCTGCAATTGCCTAAAAGTGATCAGGAGATTATGTCTGATTACACAGGCCCACAAAAAAAAAACAAAAGTGTCTGTGCAATTGACCAGACCTATATATTCTTATGTATTTTTCGAAGCTGAATCCGAATTTGCAATAAAAAAGTAGGGTCCAGCTAATTTTTTATGGGGTTTAGATCGAAAAACCTCATTTTTTACGGTTTTTTCATGGTTTTTTTTTAAATAAAAAAAAATATAGAAAAATTTTATTTTTTTGACTTCAGAATCGAATTCTACGGCAAAAAATACATCGAAAACCATGTTTTGATTTTTTCTTTACAAAAATTGTAACCCACCATACGGCGATGAAATGGCAGAAAGTCGCGAGAAGTGAAAATTTGCTTTAAATTTGATTAAAATGACATTAAAATCAAGTTTTACGATTTTAAACCGATTTATAAACATTGAAAATACTTTACTGGGGGTTTTTGAGGTCGCTGATCACGAATTTTAAGTAATTTTTTTCAAAAAACAACTCCTAGTCGGCGTAAGTGGACAATAAACGTGATAAGTTGATATTTTTTTTCAAAAAATCGATGTTTTGGATACTGTTCTGGAGGTTTTCCACTACATGAATCACAAAACTAGAACTTTTTTCGACCCTTGATCATAAGTAAGACTTAGAACCTATGTATAGCGATATTCATGAACTCCATTATAATATTTTTAGCTTCTTTTAAGAAGTGCCTTTGAGTTTTAATGGGTTAATCAAT
>NC_046659.1:25932801-25938287 GCF_010883055.1 Belonocnema kinseyi | reverse complement strand
TTAATTCCTTCGGGACCACCCCTGGACAATTGTCCGCGACTGCCTATTTATTTTTGTAACCATATTCAGCAGAAACCCTTGGTACAGGGACCCTCTATCTGTAACCCGAGGACGCGTTCGGTGGCTTTTTACTTAAATTACTTATATTTTTTGGCTACAAAATCAACTACTTTGTTTAAATTTGAAACAGTTTTAGAAAATGATTTTGTTGAATATTTATCATTTTAGTTTGACATTGCATTGTTTTTTTTATAAAAATCGTCTTTTTACTTAAAAATTTAACAATTTGGTAAAAATTAGAACTATCTCATTGAAAATGAACTTTTTTGTTCAAAATGTATATTTTTCATTGACAATTCCACAATTAGCTTTAAATTTACAATATTTTAGTGAAAATCTAACTATTTCATAAGAAATGTCATTTTCTGTTAAAAAATCGTATTTCTGGGTTAAAAATTCAAATATTTGAAAGATAATTAGTTGTTTTACCTTGACAATTTCTGTTTTTTTTAATACATGTATTTTGTTATGAAATTTCGCTTTTGGTAGAATATTAATATTCTTAAAGGAAAATTGAACTATTTCTTTAAAATTTGATCTTTTGTTTGTTACAAAATAAATTACTTAGATTGAAGTTGAACTATTTTGTTACGAAATTCTTTGTTGTAAAGTATCACCTCTTGTTGAAAAACTAAAATTTTTAATGAAATTTAATCGTTTTTTTGTTTGTTGTTAAAACTTAGTACTTTCAACTGAAGATGTAAAAACTCCATGTTTGGTTGATAATTAATATTTTCTAATCGAAAATTCAAGTATTTTAGTTAAATTAAACTTTTTTTAAATTTCAAATTAAAATCTTTTTTAGCTTATAAATTCAATAATTTGGTCAAAAGTTACCTTCATTGATTATATTTTATATTTTTTGTTGAATATTTACCTATTTCGTTACAAATTAAACTATTTTTAATAAAATTACACTATTATTACATTGTAGTTAAAATCTTTTTTCAATTTGAATTAAATTAATAGAAATTAAAATCAATTAGAAGTACAAATTTTAATTCTATTTAAATATGTTTATTGTAACTATTTTAGTTTAAAAATAATGTGTGTAATTGGAATTTAAACTATTTCACTCTTCTGAAAGAAATCTTCTTGGTTCAAATATCTTTTGGGCTGCATCTTGAACTGTTCTTTTGAAAATGAATGTTTCTTAAGATTCATAATTTTAATTATAGTTGAAATTTCAATTACAACAAATCTAACTACTAATAGTGTTGCTAAATTTTTACCTAATTCTAAGTCAAAAAGAAGAAGTATTTATTACAAATTAGTTTCTTTTTGAACCATATATCACTTTTCCACAAAAGCCATGAATCTTCAACCAAGAGAGCTACTTTGTAACTACTACAATAGCTACATATTAATATAATAAGCTTAAACAAGTTATGACTTTTGAATAAACAGTTGCATTTTCATGTATAACAATTGTTTTTTTGAAACAAAAAAATTCAAAAAGTTGAAAAAATTAATAGTTTATGGAGACAAAAAAATTGCAACGAGGAGCATGGAATTCGATAAAAATAATTCAACATTCACCTAAAAAATATTACTTTTCTATTGAAATTGCAATCTTTCTAACTTGCAATTTCACCGATCAGTATAGGTATTTTTGTAAACTTAATTTCAGTGATTCCCACATTGTACAGGTTAACACTTGAAACTTGAAAGCAGCCCCATGCATCGCCCCCACTTTTCGGTTTTCTTAGGATCCGGACGGGAATTGTCGGTTAAACTAATCCAACAGATGGCGCCACAAAAGTAGGTCTGTCTCTTTCATTAAATTGCATTGAGAAAAAGCAAAAATAATTAAAACTTGATGCTGTTTGCAAATAAACAAAAAAAAAATGGATGAAAAAATGAGACTAACTATTACTAATTATTTTAAAAAACAACAAATCATGAAAATATGTAGTTTAATATGAATAAAATTTAATTTGGAGATACATTTTGAAAGCAGTTCGAACTTTATATTTTTTCATTTAAGTTGCTCATATTATTGATTTTATTATTTGTTAAAGTTAAAAAAAAAGATTTTTTGTTAAAATTATTAATGTAACTAATGAAAAAATTAATAATATTAAAGACCTCAATGACAAAAATATCTAAAATATTTACATGATCAGAAGAATTAATAAAAAAATATATGTCGATCTAAAATATAAATATAATAATAATTAAAATATGTAAGACTACATAATAAGTTGCACAGTAAAGAATCTTTGTACCTTTAAAATCTTAACAATTTTAAGTTTTGAAGAAAATATTTTTTTTTGAAGTAATAGTAATTTTAATAAAAATTTTTTGAGGGAATAATTTGATAAAAAGTCAATGAAAATACTTAATAAATGAGAAAATGGATTTAACATTATTTAATATAATGTATATATTTAGTGTATATATTTAAATTCACTTTTTTCGTTCAGCTGGACGCTCCGAACTTTTGTCTTAGCTATTTGTTTATTAATAATTTTTCTACTCAAAGTATGGAAAAATTTAAATTATGTACATAACAATTTGTTACGCTTTAATAACTGATCAGGAAAGTCTTATATTGTCTCAAATTAATGTTTGGGGACTCATAAAATACAAACAATTTGTGTATCATACCATTTATTTGTTGCAAACAAATTTTATAAACAAATTAAAAAATAGTCTTATTATTGGTAAAATTTTTGTTTTGCTAAAAGTGCTTCGCATTAATGTACGAATGACAAATAATAACAAAAATAATTTGAAAGTTTATAATTATTATTGTTATAAACAATTCTTGTGGCAAAATATTAGAATTTGAGATTTAAAAAATTATTATTTCTTTCAAGCGCCAGAAAGACTTCAGGTATTCCTTAAAACAATAAATATTTAATGATATTTGATCAAATCTAACAACTTAAATTATTGTAAACACATTAGATGAACAAATTCAAAATTTTGCTCCTTTCGCATAGAAATTTTTTTTACACTGGAAATGTTTTAAGCTGTTGGACGAATAACTGCTAGTCACAAAAATATTTGAGATGTTAACAATAACCATTGTTATAAATAATTCTCGTGACAAAATATTCAAATGTAAGGTTTTATCAAAATTTTTATTTTCTTTAATCGCTACAATGCCTACGGATATTCCTAAAAAATGTATCTTTGATCATATTTAGTGAAATATAACACCTTACACGTTTATAAACAATTTACATAAAAAATTTCCCAATGTTGGCAGATTCACTTGAAAAAAGTCGGGTTCTTAATCGTAATAGATTGGAAATGAATTATAACACTGCATGCTAAGATTCACTCACTACAATATCTTTTGACAATAACCCACCGACTTGGCCATCAAAGAAAATTTAAATTTGATAAAACCTTAAGTTTAAATATTCTGTCACAAGAATTATTAATAACAGTGGTTATTGTTAACATTTCTATTGTTTTTGTGACTAGCAGTCATTCGTCCAATAGCTTAAAAAATTTTCAATGCAAAAAAAAAATTTCTATGCGAAAGGACCAACATTTAAATTTTGTTTATCTAATTTGTTTACAAAAATTTAAATCGTTATATTTTATCAAGTATTATTAAAAATTTATTATTTTAAGGAATACCTGAAGTCGTTCTGGCCATTGAAGGAAATTAAAATTTGCAAAATCTCAAATTCTAATATTTTGCCACAAAAATTGTTTATCACAGTGGTTATTATAAACTTTGAAATTATTTTTGTTATTAAATGTCATTCCTACATTAATGGGAAGCACTTTTAGAAAAAAAATTTTCACCGATAATAAGACTTTGTTCATACTTTGACTGGGAAAATTATTAATAAAAAAATAGATGAGACAAAAGTTCGGAGAGTACGTTTGTTTATGGATTTTAATAGCTTATAGTCTGTTTATTTTAGAAATGAGATTTGCACAAATATAATTAACTATTTAATTCAGAATCTCCTTTAAATTTAAATTTGTCAATAAAATTATTAGAGGCTGCATGCAGCGAGAAAAAAGCTTTCAAGATTAAGCAACAAATAAATTATTGAACTGTATAAATGTATATATGATGTTTGGTTCAATTTAAATAAATATATACATTACATTGAATAATATTAAATCCATTTTCTCATTTATCATTCGTGTCATTAACTTTTTACCAAATGATTCCCTCAAACACTTTAATTACAATTACCACTGCTTTTTAAAAATATTTCCTTCAAAACTTAAAACTGTTAAGATTTTAAAGGTACAAAAATTCTTTACATTGCAACTTAATTTGTAGTCTTACATATTTTAATTATTATTATATTTATATTGGAATATATTTTTTATTAATTCTTCTGATCATGTATATGTTTTAAATATTTTTGTCATTGGGGCCTTGAATATTATTAATTTTTTCATTAGCTACATTAATAATTTCAACAATAAATAATTTTGTTTAACTAGAAAAAATAATAAAATCAATAATATCAGCAAAATAAAACATAGAAATATAAAGTTCGAACTGCTTTCAAAATGTATCTCAAAATTAAATTTTATTAATATTAAATTACATATTTTTACGACTTTTTCTTTTTTAAAATAATAAGTAATAGTTACTCTTATCTTTTCATATATTTTTTTGGTTTATTTGCAAACAGCATCAAGTTTTTAATTATTTTTGCTTTTTCTTAATGCAATTCAATGAAAAAGACAGACCTACTTTTTGTGGCGCCATCTGTTGGATTACTTTGACCGACATTTCCTCTCCGGATCGTAAGAAAACTACTACTTCATACACATACACGGTGTCGCGGGGCCTTTACACTTAACATTTTAGTAAAACAAGAGTGTATTTTTTTGACAATTTTTCATTTTTGGTGCATAATGAATTGATCCTTGGAGTAAGTGTACAAAAGCAGTGTTGCTGCCGTCAATTCCTAATTGCAAAGGTTTAATTTGAGATCTAAATGAAAAACTAATTTCTTGGCACTGTGAGTGAACCATCACTGATAAGTCTGAAAGTCCCTGAAAAATGAAACACAGAGACGTTTTTTTGGCCAAAGTCGGTTTTATTTTTCAACATACTCTCCTTTTAGGTCTATACAGCGAGTCCAACGATGTTCTAACTTTTTGATACCGTCCGAAAAGTACTCGATCGGAAGGTCTCCAAAATACACCTCAGTTTCAGCGATGAGCTCATCATATGAGTAAAAACGCTTACCGGTGAGCCATCTCTTCAGGTTAGGGAAAAAGTAATAGTCGCTGGGGGCCAGGTCTGGCGAATACGGTGGCTGAGGAACCAATTCGAAGCCGATTTCATGCAATTTCGCTTGTGCAAATAAGCATGAATGAACAGGCGAATTGTCGTAATGATAAAGCGGTTTTTTCTTCTTCAAATGCGGTCGTTTTTCGGCGATTTCGATTTTCAATCGGTCCAATAATGATGAATAGTATGCTCCGGT
>NC_046659.1:25921856-25932701 GCF_010883055.1 Belonocnema kinseyi | reverse complement strand
ACTCAGGAGTGTAGTAGTGGATCCAGGTTTCATCCATGGTTATGAATCGGCGCAAAAACTCAGTCGGCTTACGCGAAAATAATGCCAAATTCTGCTGGGAAGATGTCACACGAATTCGTTTTTGGTCCACCTGTGAGCAAACGCGGCACCCATCGCGCGCAGAGCTTCTTCATGTCCAAAACTGAATGCACGATATTGCCCACACGTTCCAATGATATGCCTACAGCATTAGCTACCTCTCTCAATTTCACTTTAGGATCATTCAACATCATATCATGGATTATTTCGACATTTTCTGGTGTAGTGACCACTTTTGGGCGCCCAGATCGTTCAGCATCAACTGTACTCGTACGGCCATCACGAAACTCGGTAAACCACTTATGAATCGTTCCAATCGACGGTGCAGAGTCCGGCTAATACTTATCCAGCTTGGCCTTGGTCTCGGATATCGTTTTCTTGCGAAGATAGTAGTGTTTGATAAAAACTCGAAACTCAGATTTTTCCATATTAAAAAAAATTCGGAGGTTAGTTAGCTTCTCAGTGCTGTAACTTGTAAATGCGTAAACATAAATGGCTGAAGTTTTGACAAGCGTCATTTGAAGGATCAAGCTCGACGAAAATGGTTCACATTAGTGAATACTAATGCCATCTCTTAGAATTTTCAGGTACTTATCAGACTGCCAAGTAGTGGAAAAAATGACTTTTTGGGTTCTAAATAACGTACAGCCCGCACTATATTGCAGGAAATTTGGATGGAAACAATATTGTGATACAAAAATTTTCTCGTATGATGATAATTTTTTATTTTATACAAAAATGTACTGGATAAATGCAGTGATGAGACATTTTTGGACTGACAATTTTTTTTCCATGTTCATTTTTTCCAATCAGGAACCTTATGATTATTTCAGCAAAATTCGTCATTTTTTGATTAATATCATCATTGTTTTCAACATTTGTCACTAATGACCCTGGCAGTTGATGCGACTATAAACATTTAACTAACAAAAAAAATAAGTTAATAAAGTCCATGATCTCTTTAAACAAATTGAATGAAAAAATGCAGTAATCATGTCATTTTCGGTAGAAAAATACGTTTTTTGTCGTTCTCAGTCTTTTAAATTTCGATTTAACTGAAGCTATCATGAAGTTCCTAATTAAAGTACTTGGCACATAAAAGAAACGCCATTTCTCTACCGATAAATGCCTGCTTCATGCATTTCCTTATTAAATTTCTTTCAAGACATTATAATATTTATCGAAAAATTATAACTTTTGCCGAAGCTATCACGAACTGTTTAAATAAAATACTTCAGGTAAAAAAAACGCATTTTCTGACAACAAATGCCTGTTTACAGCATTTTTTACATTAAGCTTGTTTACAATATAAACAATTATAATTTTACAAGAAAATTTCTTCCAATTTTTCTTGCAATACAGCTTGCGATATAATTCTTGCAATACAAGATTTAATCAAGAAACCCTTTGTTCCTACCATTTTTTTTGTTTCTTCTCTAATGTGGGGACATTTTTAACTAATGTTACTCCATGCAACTTAAGTGCACTGTTAAAAATGTTTGCAATTTTAATATACATTTACTATACATTTATATAGTAAATCTAAGAACTCGGTTTAAGAAATAGTTATTAAGAGGCTGCGTAGTAAATTTAATATACACGTATTTTGATCAATTCTTAAAGGAGCCAGGTAATTTTACATTACAAAAATTAAAGATAATTTTGGCAGTAATGTTTAATTCTAAATAATAAAGCATTATATTTATTTCTATTTGAACGTAAATTATACTGGGTTTAAGTGGATAAGTTCAATTAAGTACATAATTAAGACACCTAACCTAAGAGCAGCAGTACTCATGTAAAAATTCTGACATTGGCAGTGAATTTTTATGTAAACCCCACCCGTACGTCGCACTTTGATTATAAATAAGATTTTAGTCGATGAATTGTAGGTTATTATTTTAGTTTTAAATATTTGACAAGATTTGAATACATCAAAGAACTTTCAACTTTTATGCACTCTATTTTACTATACATGTTTATTATTTTACAAGATAATAGTATATTAAATTTAGTACACGTATATGCATATTGCTTCCAATACATTTATAGTAAAATCGCTATAGAAATTAATAACAGTGTGCTTTTAACAATTTAGCTGGTCTGTACGAGCGTTGGGAACGTGAAATAGGAAAAATGGCGATTTTTGTCTTGTATTTCTTCATGTATAAAAAAATTAAAAGCATCAATAAAACATCAGGTTTTCTAGGGCCGATAATGACTTTTCAAAAGATAATGTCATACTACACATTTGGATAAAGTTTAATATTTATGAACACCCCTGCCCAAAATAATTACCTTAATTAAATGTGAATGTGTACATAGAGGTATTATTTACTTATCGCAGGGAAAAGGAAGAGAGCATGTACCCCACCATGTCACGTACGAGATTTTGTACCAATGCAAACAAGTACGCCGATAAATGTTGTACAAAAAGAATTGGCGGTATTGACACATGGGGTCTGCATCTTCTGTTCTACGTGTCAAAAGCGAGTAAGTAAACATCTCAGAGTTGCTGCTTCTGTATGCAAATCACCGGAAACGCGACAAAAAATCCGTCAGTTCGCCGATGAATTGCAAGACTCGTCTATCCTTTCTATTGTAGAGTCATCGATAGACTTTTTTATCATCGACAATGTTATGCGGCGTACTATAAACAATACTATCGACAACATGTATAAAGCGAAACCGAAGGGAACCTGGCATCTTAAAAGAGAGGTTCACAAAGCAGCTTTCGAGGCTATTGCAGCGTTCATCGACAGCGAAATTTTGGAAAAAGAAAACATTTACTTTCTCGTGGATCTGCGTAGTCAGTATAAAGCCCTTTTGCTTGAATTTTCCGGCGATATATTTTGTAAAGAAGATTGGGAGGAATACAAGGCCGACTATCTGCAGGATAAGATCTTGGAAGCATACAGGGACGTTATAATGATTAAAACTTCTGAAGCAATTCATCATAAACGTATTGTTTTCAAAAAAGATATAGATATTGGTCGCTTGATGAGTGACAAGGTTTGTTCAAATACTGTAGACAGTTCAAAAGCAATTGCTTATGAAATAAGAAACGCTGTGGAAACAATGCGCACAAGAAAGCTTCCTGATACACTGCAGGTAGAAGATATCTTTGAAAGAGAATGTGACGTTCCCGAGATTCTCTTTGAATTTATGTGCAATCTTATTCAAGGGCCTGACATTCGCAGAAAAAATTGCGATAAAGATTACGTTAAAATAAAATCATTATGTCACGATATTGTTCACATGATAACTTGCGGTAGGATCAAACCTTCGAAACAGTTGATGCTGGGTTCGGCAATGAAATCTCTAACTAGTAGTCGGAAAGTAGTGTCAAAAGTAAATGGGTACGGTCACGGAATAGGTTATAATCTTGCTGAAGAATTCGAGACGGAAATTACGTTCGCCGCTTACGAGGAAAATAAGTTGATTCCAGCCGGCATATCTACTGATGAGGGACTCAGTACACACCTCGGTTTTGACAACCTACGATCGCTTCGTGGATGCTTCTAGCGGGAAAGACAAGCTGCACGATACGGTGGGAATCATTTATAAATTTCCAGCAAAGACACATGCAGATGTAGAAAATTCAGAAACTGCCGTGCAACTCAATTCTCTCTATGAAAATTCAGGGAGTAATGCCGCACGTAATCCGCTTTCTGAAATATCAGAAAACATAGCCGCGTCCGTTTCATTTCCTGCCAATTCAGAAACATTTGTCAGTACTGTTTATCCCATGCCCACCGCGAGTGCGCCACTGCTGACTTATGAAATTGTTACTGAGGTTTTGAAAGGGTGTCGAGTTGCACGCGAAAGAGCTGCAACCAAAGACAAACTGTGGGCAATATCCCAATCACAGGTAGCTCACACGCCTATGTGGATAGGCTTTAATTCTCAGATAACGATAGACCGTAGTGAAACGCAAACCATACAGTATCTGCCTCAGATTAATCAGGCTCCTACTTCCTATTCCCTAGTTAATGAAACTTTGGTTCAAGCTTCAAAAATTGCAAAGGAGTGTAGCCAGTCTGAAATTATTGTAACGTACGACTTGGAAATCGCAAAAATGGCTATTGAAATTCAAGAGGCTGAAGCTCCCAGATATGACGTCTTCATTAATTTAGGTGCATTTTATGCGCAGCTTGCAAATTTCAAAGCAATAGGGAAATATATTGATTCTTGCGGCATAGTAGACGTTTTAATACAATCGGGAGTTCTAGCTGGAGCTTCAATTAATTCTTTTATCGACAGCAAACACTTTAATAGATGTAAAAGAATTCATCCACAAATCTCTGTGTCATTGCACACTTTGCATTTTGAAAGCTTCATGGCTGAGCATGTAATCAGTCAGGATATGTTGGTGGATGAATTGAAAGCTGTGATACAAGATCCCCTTGAACCTCAAGAATCCTTGAACTTGTCCCCTTTCTTGCAATATGTCTTCAATGAATATGAAGAGTTCTGTTCGATGACTGCAGAAGGTGGTCACGGTAAAACTGCTCAGTTTTACTATTTTTACGTTCAGTTCATCAACACCTTCTTCCGCCTGTCTAGGAGCATCAGGACGAGTGATTTCGAACTGTACGTAGACTCCATGTTTGAAATAAAAAACTTATTTTTCGTGTTCAATCAGCCGAATTACGCAAGGTGGACCGTAAGATACGTTTGCAACTTGTTGAAGTTGAAAGAAAACGATTCTGCTTTATTGAGTGAGTTTCAAAAGGGCGCGTTTGGCGTGAAACGAACGAAAAGCACCTTCGCGCGATCAGCTGTGGATTATGTTGTCGAAACGACTGTTAATAAAATGCTGCTTATTCTCTAACAGGTGTCAGCCACTTTACGAATTCCATATCAGCAAGACAACGTTGGTCTCTCAGTCACAGTGTGCGGACTACGATCGTTTCTAAGTTGCTGGAAGATATTGGGATTTCGAAAAAGGACATTTCGTATGAACTGTCAGAAAAAAGAATTGCACGAGACAGGAAAGCAGTGCAAAACATTATTCAGTGTTTCAGGCAAAACATTGATCCATTTGACTCGAAAATAGATTCCAATAATTTATTTCATGTAACAACAGGCAAGGCCGTTTCATCCGCAGTAGCCGATTATCTCTTGTCCGTGAATGAAGTTGGTGAAAGCCAAAAAATGCAATTTTTAAAGGAGTGCACTGAAGACTCGTCTCGCTTCAAGCAGCCCATCAAGCGGAACAAAATCCTCAATTTTTCTTCCGAATGCATGGGAAGGGCTCAGCAAAACAAGGACAAGAGTAAACAGGTACTGATCAAAATGGAACGGGATATTTTCGGTCGCTTATTGGGAATCGCGATTGAATAAAAAGTGGACATGTCAGTGTGTTTTCGGTATCCACTTGCTCCTGCACCACCAGCTCTCTGTCAGCACACAGCTGACATGCACAAAACTGACAAGTCTGCCCTTGCAAAAATACTAAACGCACAAGTTCATCCATCCCTGCCTTCGAACGTCGACGTGGAGATTATCGATGGCTTTTACCCGTTGCATCTTGTATGTGCACATGTCCCTCAAACATTTGAAAAAATATCTGAATCGATCCTAATGAAAATCTGCAAAATCAGTGCGTCGGTTATTCATTTAGTTTTCGATCGATATTTTCCTTCATCCATAAAAGACTGTGAACGCCGAAATCGCAACGAGCAAGATACTTGTACTGTATTGCTGGACCTAAGCAGACCAGGCCGATATATTTTCAAAAAAGTTTGAAAAATCATCGGTTTAAAGAAGCTCTTGTGTCTTACCTCTCGGAACATTGGGGAAGTAACTAACCAGCAGTAGTACCAATAATCGGAGATTAGATAGTGTTTATCACAGTTGAGGACAAGTGTTTTGTGTACGAATGCGAGAACGATAGTATACTGAAAAGCCGGGTACCCGAATACGAATGTCATCACGAGGAAGCAGACACGCGTATAATTTACCACGTCGGTGCGATTGCAAGATCGACCACTGCATGCTGAAAAGTAATGGTGAAAGCAAATGACACAGATGTTTTAGTCATTTTATCGAGCAACATGCATAAATTCCCCAATTTAGATATTTGGATGGCCACCGCTTCTCCAAAAAGAAACGACCTAGAATCCGTAAAAATCCGTAGCTGGAAAATTGGGATCAAATCTGTGTAAAGCCCTGCCTGCTTTCCATGCCTTTATAGGCTGTGATTATACAGCAGCTTTTCATCGAAAAGGTAAGTGGGCACCTTTTAAGTTGCTGCAAAAAAGTGACTCCTTCCAGAACATTTTCGCGTCTCTCCATAATTTCTTGGATATCCATAATGAGGAAAGGATGGATGCGTTGCAGGAGTTTACTTCCCAAATGTATGTGAAAAACTGCAAGCGTATGAATGTTGCAAGGGTCTTTCAATATTTTGTAACCTTTTAGAATCTGGTGCGAACTAAAACCCAAGGTTCATTATAATTCTGAAACTGAATTAAAATCGAAATTTTGAACCAATAATGTTTATAATTTGCAAGTTGAATATCTCAAAAAATGTACATTTTAACAGTAGTATATAAAATGTATGTATACAAAATGTACATATAAATGTATTTATACATACAATTGCGAATAAAACTCAATCCGTTATATATTATAAAGTGCTTGCGTTATAATTATGTAACATTACTTCAGGATGAAAAAATTACAAACTGCAATGATATCTTTTAATAATTAATTTACTTCAATGTCAGCAATTATCATCACACTCTAACTGAATAGTTAAAAATAAGCATTCCGAGGCCAAATGTCAACTTTCCTTTCAGAATCAAATTTACAAACGTGCCTCGAGTCCCATTGAATAACATTGCTACTGTATGCTCACAGTATAATGGTATTGTTGAAAAGGATCTATCCATTCACAAGTGTTTGCCGCCTACTGAGGGAATTTGGAGTAATGGATCCTTTTACAGTTTCCAATGAGGCTCAGCCGCCATTCCCGCCGCACCGCACCCACCCAGCAGACCTCGCCCGCAACGAAGATGAAGCCTCTTCTTACGGTAGCCTCCCGTCTACAATATTACAGCGAAAGCAAATAAATTCGGCAAAGAAATACGTCTGCGGCATATTTCTGTTACCTTGAGCCTTGGAAGGCAGAGTTTTTCGTGTACAGAGGGCTTTCACCTTTTATTTAGTTTTTGTCTTATCGCGTTCCTTAGCATACACTCAAAGTTACATGCAATCACACATTTTCTGAAGGCACTAATTGCCCTGTACAATGTGTTACAGATTTCATTGTGTTCAGACATACCATGTGATTATTCAATAAATTTGCCGATATAAGTCCAATTTTATCGTACCTATGACCGACTTGGAACTGGCAGGCGGGCAGTTTCTTAATCGCCTACGTGTCAGCTTTCATTTACACTAACTTTTATCACGATCAGTTCTCACTTTCGAAAAAACGCAGTGGGATCTCGGACTACAAGGTTTAATTTCTGGTCGAAAGATGTACGGGGGTGTGAGTCCGTGCTCTAGTGATTAATACTAGGGTAGGGATGCTCCAGTTAGGTAAACTATAGGTTTCGGCATCGAAGGGTTCATGTCGAACTTCGTTGAATGATATGCGCCATACGGTGCTTATTCACTCTCAGAAGTGAGGAATTTTTTTTTTTTTTCGTTGAGGAATTTTTTTTCGTTGAGAGTAACGCATACCCTGAGCAGAGGGAGCACTGTTTATAAAGGGAGCGTGTAGAGCAGATGCTGAGATGAAAAGTGTGTTAACTTTTCTCTCAGGCCCTACGTTTGGGCGTTAAATTGAGTTCAGCCTGTGAGTTGAGACTAATTGAAAAGTATTAAACTAAATAGGAGATGGGAACTTATTTACAAAAGGAAAAGCAATGTAATTTTTTAATTAAAGTGGAGGTTTTATTGCTAATATCATTCACATAAGAAATTCGCGTCTCATTCTAGCCGTATGGGTATTGGGAGTATTAGGCTTGAGATGTAGTTGGGGGGGGGGGGGGGGGGGGGGGGGGGGGGGGGGTAGCGTAACTTGGGTTTGTAAAAACGCTCTTGGGAGAAGTGAGTGTGGTTCCTCTTATGGGCTTCGCTTCAGCGGCGGCGCACCATTCACGACGTAGCGAGTGAGAGTTAACTAGCGAGAATCGTTTTGGTGATGTTTAAAGGGAATTCGCGCGATTGGTTTGCTCTCGACACGCAATAGTCTACGAGCAGCGGACAAACAGCTAAACCATGCTTGGACTGTGGGTTGAAATCAAGACTTTAACATTTGTACGGGGCTGCGCGACAGGGAGTTTATTTTGAATCGAATAACAGGTGGGGCCATGACGCCCAGACGACGAAAGAAAGAATCATGGATGTTTGCAAAACATTATTCATGGTCATAAATATTATTTACAGCCACGAATATAATTTAGCGGAAATCAATGTAATTATTTTAGAGCTTAAGCATTGTTTTTAATTGTTATTGAATTTCAGAAACTTTAGATGTAATTGTTCAATAATGTTTTTTATCATATTAATCACAATTTCAATACCTTTAAATAAAATAGATATGATTCAGAGTTTTCCAATTTTGATTTTCAATATCGATCTGTAGCCATCTAAAAAAAGCTTTAAAAATGTGCGAAATTTTCCACTTATATCAGCATATTCTACAATTTTATTCTTTGAGCCACCATAAAAAATTATCTTTATCTCTTCTTTTGTGAATTTTCCAGTGTCCTTCCCCCTGACTTGACCTGTGCGGCCGCAGTACCTTCAGCGCAGGCCACTTCTGAACATATGGGCCTTATAAGTGTAAAGCAATAGAAAATCTTAGAAGAAGAATTATTAGACCTATATATTTGCTTACAATACAGTCAGAGAACTTTAGATTTTTAACATGCTGTTAACAAGACTAGTTGTAATATCATTACAAAAATCGGCATAATGGAGATTTTTTTCCGAACCAAAAAAAGAACGTTCAGGATGCCGACCTGATCGATGCTACTGTGAAACACGCTGACGTAATCAACAGATCCGTTATTTTTCCACTGATATATAAGTCAGAACTTTCGATTTTTAAGATGTTGTTAACAAGACTAGTACCAGTATCTGTACAAAAATCGACATTATTGAGATTTTTTTCTAAACATAAAAAAAAAACGTTCAGTATGCTGCCCTGATCAAGGCTACTGTGAAATACGCTGACGCATTAAACAGATTTGTTATTTTTCCACTGATATATAAGTCTAAGAACTTTATATTTTCAACATGCTGTTAACAAGACTAGTTGCAATATCTGTATGAAATCAAGATTAATGGGATTTTTTTCCAAACCACTAAAACTTTCATTATGCCTACCTGATCGATACTACTGTGAAATACTCTGGCGTACTCAACAGATCTGATACTTTTCCACTTATATATAGGCCTAAGAACTTTAAATTTGTAACATATTGTTAATAAGTCTAGTTGCATCATCCGTACAAAAATCGATATTTTTGAGATTTTTTTTTATTTCAGGATGCCGACTTGATCGAAGCTACCATGAAATACGCTTACGTACTCAACAGATTCGTTACTTCTCGACTGATATATAAGTCTGATAACTATAGGTTTTTTAAATGCTGTGGATAATACTAGTTTCAAGATCTTTACAAAAATCGACATTATTGAGATTTTTTCTTACCCAAAAAAAACAACATTTAGGGTGCCGACCTGATCGAAGCTAGTGTGAAATACGCTGACGTGCTCAAAAGATTTGTTATTTTTTCATTCATATCAAAAACCTGTCTGAATAATGCGACATGCGACCTGTCTGGCCTGTCAAAGAACTTTAGATTTTTAACATGCTATTAACAAGACTAGCTGCAATATCTGTACAAAAATCGACATTATTAAGACTTTATTTTGAAAAAAAAAACTTTCAGGATGCCAATCTGATCGAGGCTATTGTGATATAACGCTGACATAATCAACAGATTTGTTACTTTTTCACTAATTTGTACATTATACGAAATGGACGCTTACAAAGCTGTCAGGCCGGATCGAATACATCCTTACATTATTAAGTCGAGTTGTTCCTAGCTGCTACGAACGTGATACCTCATGTAAAAAAAATCAATTCCCGTAGGTTACTTTCCTGGGGAATGGAAAAAGGGGCATACTTTTTCCTATTTTTACATTAGACAACCGCCACGACGTGAGGAACTACAGACCAATTACTTCGCTCAGCTTCATCCCAAAAATTGTTGAGAGTATAGCGGTAATATTTTAATAGTGATATAATAATCGAAGAACAGCATGGTTTCATAAGGGGTATATCCACGAATAGAAACTTACGTATATACACGCATTAATATTTGTGTCAACCGGCTTGGAGGTCAATATCGTGTCACATATATACGTTTATACATAGATACATAGATGCACACATGCATACGTGTAAATATGTATGCATACTTGCACTTCACGAAGGTTTTCACGTAAGTCAACCGCGGCATTCTCTCAGCAAAGCTCAGAGGCCTGTTTATCTCTTCCGATTTTCTCCTGGCTCAAATTTATCAAAAGATCGCACCTGGATCCACTCATCTTTCTTTTTTACGTGAATGAAATCGGCTGGTTTATTAAATTTTTTCGACTATTCGCGGACGACCTTAAAAGGTGAACTGTAGTTCGAATCCATAAGAACTGCATTAAAATACAACATGGTCTTGATAGGCTGCATAATGGCGCATTCTAAATAGTATGAAAATGAATCTCAATAAATTCTCAGCAATG
>NC_046659.1:25910693-25921756 GCF_010883055.1 Belonocnema kinseyi | reverse complement strand
TCATTTCTATAACTTATCTTTCTACCTTGCGCATGATGCTAATATATTGTTAGACTTTCAAAAGTATCAGTCAACCAAAATTGTCACATAAAAATATTGAATAATGTAAAACAAAGAAGAACTTTGTACAACTCTCCTTCAAATTAAATTCATTGAAAATAAATGCAAACATTTAAAATAAACTACGTACGTCTTTAATCGATCGGTAAACGGAAACATAGAACTCGCAAAATAGGTGGCGCTAAAGCTCCCATAACACACAATTATTGCATCAAAGAAATACTACATGGAACTTATTCATCATAAAATTAAGTTAAACTCATAAAAGTTTAAATCTCAATTTTAAAGAATTTAAATCACCCTATATAATATTTCAAAACAGCTGCTATTCTCGGGAATGTGCATACTAAAATTATTTATTTTTTTGGTCGCCAGAAAAATTGATTTTACGACGCCCATAAATATTTAAGAGTTTTATAAAAATAACAAATATTGCAATAGTAAAATTATTGATTAACCTAGTAACATAATTGTTAGGTGAATACGATCAAATTTAATTTTACGGTTTTGCCACCTTTTCAGGATTCTGCCTTTCTCCAATGTAGGAAAAAAATTATTTGCACTATTATAGAGACTAAGATAACGATTACTGGGACCTTAGTCGTAGAGAAAAAATCAATCTTCTTTAAAATTCAGAAGTAAGTATTTTAATAGAACTTTTTTTTTTAAATAGGAAAGATAAGATCAAAGAACCTTTTGGACAGCTTGTCAAATAGTCATTTTTTCAAAAGTCTGAAAATTACGGAACAGAAACATTGAAATGGGAAATTTTTTTTCTAAAACTTTTTTTACGGTCATTGTGCTAAAACCTTCATATTTTCTACAAGAATTTACGAATATGGGTCCTAAATAAGCAATTCGAGCATACTTTATTGACAAATCCAGACAAGGCAAAATTTGATATTTTAAAAATAAAAATTGCATAATACCTCTTGACAGACGCTGCAAGCCTTCTTCTCGACAAGTGGTGCTTCAGTGGAACTCATTCTGGAGTATTTTTCCATGCAATCTTGAGTACAGAAGTCTTTAAATTGACCTTTGTCGCCCACTGGTGCTAAAAAACCTTCTGTTCCTGCACTTATGTCTTTTTGACAATACGTGCAAACTTTAAGGCCTTTTTTGAATTCTTCTAAACATATTGAACAGCAAAACTGCCGAACATCATATCCGAATCGCACACAATACTTTCCCAAACTGACAGCTTGAACTGAACCATTACAATTTCTACAATAACTTCCATATTTGGTCTGAAACTTTCCTAAACATTCTTCATGACAAAATTCCATTGTCTCCCATGAAAGACAACGCTCGTCACCAGGTTCTATTATCAATAAACAACTGGCACAACGCTTTTCTCTCTTTGAATTTACTCCATCACTTGGAATGTCCATGGCTTTATTGTTTGCAGATTTAAAAGCTGATTTGCAAGCCTTAGAACATACACTAAACAGTTCGGAACCTACTTTAACTTTTATTTTACAATTTTTAACTTCATTGCATTGCTTACAGGATTCTGTTGACGAGATTTCTTCGACTTCTGAACTCTTTTCCGAATCTTCCTCCACGTCTATAACATCAGTTATAGACTGCGCGATTTCTACTGGGTGTTGAATCGTGGTTATCTCTTCAATTGAAACTTCTGTACTTGCAACTGCATTAGCTGTTACTTCTTTCGCGTCCTTAAAAACAGTAATAGCAAGATTAGGCTTTTCTGAATCAATTTGCTTATTGTCCCCTGAATTATTGTTGGCTTTTTCGGATTCATTAGTGCCAATCTCATCTTTTTTCTCCACCTCTAGGTCTTTCATCGAATCAGGAATAATGCACAATTCGTCATCTTGTCCTGGTAAAACTGATGGTTCACTCTCTACATTCAAGATAGTTTTGTCTTTCAGCTTATCTTTCTCGTTAGATTTTTCTTTCTCGTCACCAGCCACCGCCAATTTCGTTTCAAATGTCTCAGAGGATTTTTCATCTGCTTTTTCGAATTCACTGATTACTCCAACTGCTAGTGAATCAACGCTGTTTTCATTATTTTCACTAGAAGTAGTAACAATAGTATCATTAGGTTTCAGAGAACTCTCAAGATGCGATTTTTCTTTCTCGCAATTCACAGCAGTTTGATCTTTCTTTGCGTTCACCACATCCTGTAGATTATCTGCCACACTACCTAACTTCTCAAAATTGGCTTTGTTTTTTGAAATGGCTTCGGTCTCCATTTGTTCCGAATTATCTGTGTTAAGATTATCTCCACCAAATGGATCTTCAGCTTCAATTGAATGACTTTCAATTTGAGAATCATCTTGTTTATCTTGAGTAATTTGTACAAACTCGGTATTCACGCGTTCGTTGGAAATTTTTCCAGATGAACTTTCTTTGTCAGCGGCATCTGTAATTTCATCTACAACCATTGGCGATTTATCACATTCTAATATTTCTTGAGATAATTTATTACTTTTCCCTAAACTCGCAGTATTGGTGATTACATCTTTTTCAATTTCAGCTGTCACTTCGTTACTTTTGAAATCCTCATTAATATTAATCAAATCCATTGACATACCTAATTCACGAGAATGAATTTCCATAGGCTTCGGAGAATCATGAACGGAGCCGTCAGGTACATCGATACTTTCTTTTTTAGCTTGATCAGCATCAGCTATATTTGAATTTTTAGATTTTTCTGCGCAAAGGTTGGAATCAACTTCGTCAACATTCATTTTCAACACCGAATCGTTGACCACATTCATTCGAGATGCCGAATCGTCATCCGCATTTAACCTTGAAGGAAAATCTTCATTCACATTTGTTCTTGACACTAAATCTTCACCTGCATTTATTCTCGACTGCTGCAAAACAGAATCTGGAGATTCTACATCTACATTCGGTAATACATCTAAACCTTTAGATACACCCCCAGCTGTTTCCGGCACAGAATAACTTTCAAAGTCTGAAGTCTTGCTTTCTTTGTTCGTATGTCCAGAATCCACAACTTGTAGCGAATCTGATATATCTAGGTGAGATTCTGTACTGGCATTTTCAAGTATGTTACTTTCTTCAGATTTATTTATAGTATCCTGTTCTGAAAGATCAGGTGGAATACTAACAATATTCTCCTCTATGTGGGACGCAATATTTTGAAAATTTGATTGATCTTCATTTTGAACAGAAAGTTCATTACCTACTTCTGTCACAGTATCCCACGCAGTAGCTTCTTGAGAATTTTTACCAATATCGACGTTTAATTGAGGGTTTTTGACGTTTGAATATACTTTATTTGTCTCATTTTCATTCTCAGCCTTACATTTTTGTAGGCCTGTGAGCAGAACTTTACCAGTTATTAGTGGAGTTTCGTTTTTAGAATTCATGATCAAACAATTGAGTATCTGCTGATCGAATACCTGGAACAAATAATATTATTTAAAAGAAGAAATTTTAAAAACATTTTTACCAGAATGGCCACTCAAGCTATACAAATTTCTGGTTATTCAAACTTTTGCATTCGAAACTAAACTGTTTATAATTCGGGGGACTAAAAAAAAGAATTTCCAATTTAAGGAAATTTAGTCTGAAAAATTCTAATAATTTTTTTTATTTTACATCTTAGGTCATGGGGGGGGGGGTAGGAGCCCCCACCGGTGCTTAAAATATAAAGCTCATTGTACCGAACCCGTGTTTACACTCAAGGCAGTAAAACGAATCTAGGCAATTTTGTAGAGTTAGATCTTTGTGCATTTGCTGTTTCCAACGTTTTGAACTTATACCTCTCGGGTGCCAGACGTGTCCCATAAAATAGTAACCGACGGGCGCCTCCTTGCAGAAAAAAGTTAAGAATAGACCCTATGCCATCTAGTAACCTCCCTAACTAGGGTCCTATATTAGACAGGAATAAGCAACCGCCATTTTGGTACCTGGACAGTTCGCGGGAAAGAGTGCGATAAGCATGTCGTATAGTTTAGTTAAAATTAAGTTTAGAATATAAGAAAAATTGTCTGCTGCAGCGCTCCCTTTTGTAAAAATAGAAGCGACGATGGATTTAAGCTTTACCGTTTTCCACTAGGACGAAGAGAAAGACTGTCAATATGAATCATAAATTGTAGACGCGACAGATGGAAACTGAATTCAAATTCAAGATTATGCAAAGTAATTACTTATATTTATGACTATAACAATATAATTCAGATATCTGACGTTTGAAGATTATGCTTATATGTAATTAAATTGCCTATAAGCATTTTTTGATATATTAAAGCGAAATGAGATCCAGAAGAAAGTAAGTTTATGAGGAACCCGTTTTACTACAGAACGACGCACGTTAACCCACACAAATAAAAAAGAGGTATGATGTGAAATATAAATAGCTAGCCTAATAAACTCTTGTAAAAGTATTGTATTAATATTTGACCTATAGTCTATTATTATTTTATTATTTATTATTTATTTAATAAATCATATGATTATAATTTTAGGGTACGCCTATTTGTAAACTGACTAAAATTTCGTTTGCAATCATAATTTTTGCAAGAACTATTTTTTGGAAAATGTGTGGCTTAAAAAATTATATAGTCTAATTTAAATATTTCACATATTATGTCACATGTAATTTTATTTATAATTTATGTTTTGATAAAAATGCTTCAGTATAATTATATAATAAATAATTTATAGTATGTAAATGTATTTGTGACCGTCCGCGAAGAAAGGGACCTTACGCGCCAAAACTGAATTTTACAATACGGGCGATCGTAGCCGAGTCCGGAAGCAGGCATTTTAGTAGTGGGGGAGGAGTCAACGAAAAGCACCACCAACACTTACCACTACATCTTTAGGCGCATAACAGCTGTAGTGGTAAGTAGTGGGGCTGGATTTCGTAAGCCTCTCGTTCGGTCTCCGACTACGTTTATCATGCCTATGTTTGCAGCTTAATAACAAAAAAAGTAATCAACTTCAAAAATTTGTGATTTTTGCAAATGAAAGAGCAACTCAACAACTATCGATTGGTGTAAAAACCTAAAAATCGATTTTTGGCGCGTAAGGTCTCTTTCTTCACGGACGGTCACATTTATATAAATCGATGTCAAGTTAGCGATTTTGAATTTGGCGGGGAACCAAAATGGCAGCCTGCATATTCCCATCTAATATAGCACCTTACCCTCACCAAGGTAGGGTAAGTTGGAAACAGCAGTCCTTCTGAGGTCATAAGTTAGACCAGGCCTGCCCACTGAGTGGAAATTTCGTCGATATTGCTCAAATGTCAGATAGGATTTTAACACCACCACCGACCTCTACTCAATCAACTTCATAAGAGCGACTCCATCCAGCCTCTGTACCTGCTAAGAGGGAAGTGATGGTGGTACTCGAACATTTGACGATTGAGTCGATTTCCCATCAGTAGATAGGAATTAGTTACACGTCCACATACGGCGCACTGGCTTGGTGTTGAATCGCAGTGTACGTGTATTCCCTGTACGTGTATTCCCATTACTCGAAATTGATTAGCGACTATCGATCGATAGTCCCCTCGACATGGTCCCACATTAAACGAAAAAATCTACATGAAGCCTTGGATGTCCCTAACCTCTTTTAAGGGACTCTAAGATTTAAGGTGGAATCCAAATCAACGAAGCCCCCTTAGAAATATACCGAAAAAACAATCTCCAAATAAGAAACGCATTAGAAGTTGTACCTACTTTTTATGGCCGAAGCGTACCCCTCATGCATTTTATTGAAGAACGAAAAGAGGCTAAACAAATAAAAGCTACCTTCAATACCTTTTGTTGACAAAAATTGGTTAAGATGATATGTAGTACAATTGTAGGGGAGGTGCGAAAGAGCATCAATGGCATGAAATTTGAAAGGGTAGTTAAATTAGTTAACCAGTTAAAGAAAGTATATTATTAGTCAAAAAATGGTATAAAAATGCAGGGCGAGCTAGGTAGCACGTACACGTTTGAGAAGGAAACCCTTTTATACTATGCCACAATAATCGTAATTAGGGAAGTTGCTGATCAAATCTTCGACGCGCACCAAATCAATAAAGTGGTAGGACTTGATGACGCATTTAAAGCAAAGTTAAAAAAAGATCTGGTTCAATGTTTTTTTTTCACAGTTTTAGGCCCGAACTCTTAAGTATGGTGGAGGAAGACGTATTTAAAAAGGTTAAAAATAACGCTATGGAAGTTCAACGAAAATTTAATGCAGCCGCGGATTTACGAAAGAGAAACCTTTATAGACGAAAGGCGAATAAATTAGGGAAAATAATCAAATTAATGGCAATGAGAACAGATCTATAAGGGTAAATTACACACAGCCTAGAATTACGGTTCGCCAGATATGCAAAGCCCTTCTAACAATTTACATAATCGTTTCACACAACAAAATTACAACCGATTAAACAAAACATGACTAATAGAACAACACCTCTTAGGAAAAATAAATTGTCGCAATTTATTTAATAATTTAAAAACAAGAAAAGAAAATACGTAATATTATTCAACTATCAGTAGGACCAGGAATATTTTTAGGGAATGCGTTAGCAACTGAGAATCATGCAATGGTGTACGTATGAATTTGCAAATACTCATACACTCTAAGTCATACAATGAATTAAATCTTTCAAAACCAACAGAACAAATTTTTATTGATTAAGTAAAATTTAAAGATTCTTTAATTCCAAAAAGAGGGATCTATAACACTACTTTCAAAGTATGCTCAAAACAAATATAATTACTACGACTATAACATTTATATGCGAAAGAATCAGAAAATGAAACAATATTACTCGAGGGAAATACGAATCGATTTTACATTCCCGGAAACAAATCACCGCTACCAACGTTCTCCAACATAAGGTACCCATGCACGACGACCAGCCCGTTAACGCGCCAGTAGAGATACCTAAGATAACGAAAAATGGCGTATGATTCCCGAATTCTGGAATTGATTGAAAAAACTGTAAGCGACTTATTTCCTCTGCCCAAAATTCATGACATTTTATACTAGCTGGGGCACGCGTACACTATATTAAGTTAAATAGTAATCGCAAACCAATCATTCTTGTAAATATAAAAATTTAATTGACGTTTCTTAAATTTAAAAATTACAAGATTTAATTTTTGCATTTATAGCATCTTAACTATAATTTTATGAAAAAATACTTTGAATAAATGTCGCAGAGAATATTTTTCTAGAAAAATTATATATGTGACGTACGTCGAGGAAATGGGTCTAACTCGGAAAGTTAGGATTTTACAAGACGAGCTACAGAAAGGAAGCTAGCAAACGAGTTTTAAGAGAAAGGGAAGGCTCATGAAAAATTCCTTCTCCACTCACAATTAGAAAGCGCAATTTACGGGGTTCCTAATAACTCAATTTTGAACAATAATAACGCTTGAAATTTTTTTAATTGTGCCCTTAAAAAGAGTAACTCAAAAACTATCGGAAGGTGTAACAACATGAATATCGATAATTTCCAAGTTAGCCCCCTTTCCTTGGTGCACGTAACATATATTGAAATGGCCTATGATCAAAATTAAAGCGTCTAGCACGACTTAAAGCACAGGCTGCGTTGTATATCACATTTCCCTTCTTCTTCAATTCGAACTTCTCGTCCCCCTTATTAAATTGATGTTTAAATGAAATTGAAAAAGTAAAAAACTCATTTGGCAAGCCTGTAATATAATTATTTATAATTCTTGTTATTGACATACTGGTGCACTTATTTTTATTACTTCAAAACAATATTGTAGAACTTTTTTAATACTCGTAATTGACTTATTTTGTGATTAATAATAAAAGAAATAATATAGTGAGAATTCAGTATTATTTAGTCCATGAATGCAAATACGTATGCATGTTAGAAATCGTTAACAAATGACTAATATGATATCATGTTTTTAAACAAAGGCTGGAGATTATTTGGTTGACTTTCATAAGAAGCATATCTTCTGAGATTTATGTGTGCTAAATAATTTTTGTGGTCGGAAGAATTACTTTTCCTTACAATCGAATTTTATACTTTTTCTCGCAAATAACTGCAGATACGAAAAAGTGTTTAACTAAAATAGTGCACGCCTAAAAGAGTTATGAAAGAAATATCTGTTGTTCTTTTGCAAAATCTTATATCGTTTACGAAAAAAAAACTAAAATTACATTGAAAGGGGAAAAAATCCTCCCGGCCTCAAAAATGGTTCAGGCATATAAGGTATATGAGGAAGAAATCATATTAGCTTTATGCCGTCTAAATCACTTTCTAATGCCGAAACAATATTTTTTCCTAACAGTTTACCGTTTTAATTTTTCACGTATACAATCATTGCCTATGAGAAAAAGTATAAAATTTGATTGTATAAAAAACATGCTCCTGACGACGAAAGTTATTTAGCGCGCATAAACCTCATAAGATTTCTTCCTTATCAAGGTACAAATAAAAGAAAAAAAATAAGAGTGGATTTGTTGAAAAAATCAACTTAAAGATTTTTAAAGAAAAACCGCAACCATTTTAGTAATCTTTAAAAAACAAAATGTTAATTTTCCAACGAATTTCGAAAGAAGACAATAAATGCTATTATGATAAAAAAGAAAACGATAAATTTCTCATTTAGGTCAAAGTTATAGCTGTGTAAAGAAAAAATAATTGGTTTTTGCAAAACCAAGCACAACCTTTAAATACGCATAACTCCTCAGAATTTTTTTTCAAATCGGAAAAATATGTATCGCTTCATTTCCTCAAAAAAATAACATACTTTGTCTCCGAGAGATTCTGCGACATCAAGTGTGGAACTAAAACCTGCTTAATTTGAAATGGATTCGGTCTGTTTCTTACATTAAACATATTCAATTTTTCTTAAAACTTTTTTACACAAATTATTGACATATTCCGGGAATCTTGAAAACTTATATATTCCGAGTATTATATTTACAAATCAATAATTCAAAAATAGAAATATATAATGCTGATGTTCCCACATCTTGCAGTGAAAACTCAAGCCTTCAAGCTAAGCCCAAGGCAAGGTCTTGATTTTCGAGGCCTCAACATTTTCAAGGAAGACCGAAAGCGATTAATTCAAGGCCGCACGTAAAAGCCTTCTTCACTGAAAAAACTAGTTGGTTGGGACAAATAACAAAGTAGTAGTATATTTGTTTAAATTTAGAACTGCTGTTGACATTTTATTCCGATTCATCGTGTCAATTGAAAATCCAACTTTTTGTTTTATTTTGGAAATTCCGCTTTCTGTTGAGAACTTATTTTTGTATTGAAAATGTCTGTTTAATTTTTCCTCAAAAATAGATGTATTAATTTGAAAATGTATATGTTCGGGTTGATATTCAACTAATTGATGTTCCTGTTTGAAAATTTTAATATTCCATTTGGGGCGGATAACTGATTATTTTTCATTGAAAATTGAACCAATTGGTTAAAAATTCTTTAATTTCCTTGAAAATTTGTCTTTGGGTAGAAAATCAATCTTCTTCGTTTCGTTCCAAACTCAGTTTAATTAATTGCAAATTAAACTATTGTGTTGGAAATTTTTTCAGTAAATAATTCAACAATTTTGTTGAAAATTCGACCTTTTGGAAAAAATGCGTCTTTTATGGTACAAAAGTTATCTTTCATGCTTGAAAATTAATCATTGTTGGTTTAAAATGAACTCTTTTATTCAAAATTCATCTTTTGGGGTTAGAACTTTTCCAGGTTTTTTTCCAGATATTTCTAAATTTGTCCAGGTATCATTTTTGGTCATTCGAGTATGGAATACGGAACTTTACAACAACAACAACAACAACAACCCCCTCCCCACACATAATATAGCATTATCTAATAATTGTAAAACCCGATTTTTTGTAAACATTTTAATATTTACATTATAAGTATTTAAATTTAGAAAAAAATGTAAGATATGATAAAACAGTGAAGTCGCAGACGTATTTTAAAATAATTTTCATTTAACACGTTATACTCTAAGCGTATTAATACGAAAGACTGTCAATTTTTTTTTCGAGTGCGATAACTTATTTTTGTGCTTGTTCCAGAATTTCCATACACTTTGCTTCAAATTCTTTGGTCTCCAAAGCTTTTTGTTTTTTCCTCTCTTTTTCTTGTATTTTTGTAGCTTCTTTCAATCTCCGCTTTTTGTTAGACTCTATTCAACGTACATGCGCATTTCGAGAGCTATGAATTAGGCTTTTGGATATTTCATAATTCTCCACACCACCTACGACCAGTTTAGCAACATAAACTTGACGTCTGGCAACGATTGACTCTTCGTAAATATTTTCAAAAAGAAATTCAGAATTCGCAGAATGACGCTTTGAATCGGCATATCGATTTCTCGGACTAGCTGCTTGCTACAGAAAATGTATAAAATATTTTTCAACAATCGCTGAATTGATAAAAAGGACTCAATTTTCGAAGTACAGAAATTCGCATTAACAACCGATGCTTTAAACGCTGGTCTCGATGGAATTTTATCACGAGAAGGACATCATATCACGAACCTTAAATCCACCAGAATTAAACTTTACAACAATGAAAAAAGAACTTTTACGTATTGTTTGCTCAATCCGACGAACACGACAGTACTTATTGGAAAGAAAGTTTAAAATAAAAACTGACCATCGAGCACCAAAATGGTTAATTAACGTAAAAGATCTAGCATCAAGACTTCTACACGCAGAACAGAGAACCTTATATTTTACTGAAAAACAAGTTAAATCTACTGATCTTCCATGTATGTACATGGACAACGTGGCAGCTCAGTAAACGTTACAATTATTGGCAACTAATTATAACTATCATTGATAACTACCAGTGTCAATATTCAAGTGGTGATGACCTGCGGATCAGTAGATTTTACCCATCCACTCGCTATTCTGCACAATTCCTCGATGCTGCAATTACGAATTATCATGTCACTCTAACGAATAATATAAAGAGCTCTAACTTCTATTAACGGTATAGACTAAAGTTTATGACTGTTCTATAAATCGTGAAAAAGCATGGCTAA
>NC_046659.1:25905881-25910593 GCF_010883055.1 Belonocnema kinseyi | reverse complement strand
ATAATAAATGCACGTTTAATTCTTATACAGGGTGATTTTTTTAAATTTGAAACTTCAAAATATCTCGAAAAATAGACACTCTATGAAAAAATGTCATGAATCAAAATTTAATCACTCTGAGGAGTACATACACTGATGTCCCAGCTTTAATTTCTTTGAAAATAATTTTTAGAGAAAGTCTTACTCAAATGAAGTACATAAACGTAGTTTGTGGTGTTTTGATACATTTTCTAAAGTTTCTGACCAATATTTTATTTACAAAAAAAGTTCTTAAGTTCAAAGAAAATTCAGCAAACTGAAAAAGTGGGGTCGGTAATATAGGTTTTTGAGTGTCACAGGCCCTTAACCACTACACTATTACACGAGTTGCGATCTGCAAAATAATTTTGTAATGCACTTGTAACTAAGGGTGGCGACCTCGGGAACGACTTCTGAATACACGCCCATGCCATCGAGGCACACAACAAAAGCTCTCGCATTTACCTCATATCTTTACAAGTCAGCTGAAACAGTTACGGATCCCAAAAACGTCTTGCTCCAATAAACTCTCAAGTGTAACCCCCACCTTGCTAAGTGGGAATATGGAGTAATATGAAGGCTGTCACAGAAATGTCAAAAAGAAACTTCGTGTAGATGATGCAATCCATCTATTACCGATTGCGCCGTGAATTCACATGGTGGTCCGGGCGGATAGGTTGAGTTGTTACAACTTTAGGGGCGAGCTAAGCAAACCAATCGGATCGGTAGCATGTAACAATCCTTCGGTAATGTCCACTGCACCGCTATTTTAATTTCGGTTCAGAAGATTCATTGTGGCATTTACGAAATGCTAAGTGATTTTGACATTTTCACCCCCTTATTAAGAGCAGTTTATACTGTTACGTTTACAAGAAACCCTCTACATTTCTTGATAAGTGAACATTACATTTCTTTTTTCTGTGTGTGAATTGAAGACTATCAAGAATTTTCCCAATCCAAACAAATTCAACCAAAAAGGTCACAGCGCTAGCAAATACTCCAATCCCATCAGTACAGTTCAAAATCACGAATCAAATTCTTTCAGGATCTAATACTGAATCTGATACTGGCAACCGTTTAGGCTTTATGCATCAGCTGATCGTAACACTATAAACCGATTGATTGACGTCGTTTTGCGTCTGGTCATCGATTTATGATAAGTAGTCCATTTATTATCATAATTTAAATAACAAATAATATGCCAATAATATTTGAACGATGTGAATGTTCATTATTGAATTTTATTTTCATTTTTTTATGCTCAATGTTGGAAAATATTTCAAGGGTGGCAGTCCAAAAGGTGCCAAGAGAAATTTTTTATGAAAATAGGTTAATCGGCTCACAAATTATTTTAAAACCAATTAAACATCCCGGTAAAAGCATTTGCTAGAAATCGCATGTTTAGTATAGTAATAAAAGTAGGTACGCCAGAGTGTCACGGGACATGCTGTACTTAACCCCCATGCAGTGTTCGTTCAATTTTTGTATTTTTTTGACATTTTCCAAGTAATACTTCTCTT
The DNA here is from genome assembly GCF_010883055.1 of Belonocnema kinseyi. Lineage (NCBI taxonomy): Eukaryota > Metazoa > Arthropoda > Insecta > Hymenoptera > Cynipidae > Belonocnema > Belonocnema kinseyi. Next base: position 25,909,055 of record NC_046659.1, on the reverse strand, counting down.
CTTCAGCGATTCTTAATAATCAAAATGAAAAAATTAAATTGATTTGAGTAAAATACAAGGGTACCAGTGCCATCCTAACTTAAAACTTTAGAACTTTTTAAAAATTTCTTTTTCAGTTTAAATACGACATTTTTGTGATTCAATATCTTTAAAGTAAGTAAATGTGATTATTTTTATGTTTTTGACACTATTTTGAATACATTTTGTTCTCGAATAAAAATCAAACTAGTACATACAAAAACATCGTATTTAAATAGACAATTTTAAATGTTTTCAAGTTTTAGGTTAGAATGGCACTGGTATCTAGGTATTTTACATAAAACAATTTAATTTTTTCATTTTAATTATTAAGAAACGCCGAAGAAGAGAAGTATTGCTTGTCAAATGTCAGAAAATTGCAAAAATTAAATGAACACGACATGGGGATTAAGTACAGCATGACCCTTGACACCCTACAGCATATCTTCTTCTTATTACTATACTAAAAATGCGATTTCTAGCAAATGCTTTTGCCGGGATCTGTAATTAGATTTTAAATGATTTGTGGGCCAATAAACCTATTTTCATAAAAATTTCACTTAACATGAGCATTAAAAAATGAAAATAAAATTCATTAATGAACATTTACATCGCATAAATATTATTGACATACTATTTTTTATTCAAATTATGATAATAAGTGGATCACTTACCATAAATCGATGACTAGACGCGAAACGACGTCAATCAATCGGTTTACTTGTTGGGATCAGCTGATGCATAAAGCCTAAACGGTTGCCAGTAGTGTGATCAAAAAGGTTCTCATTGCTGCGACATCACATTGCTGTTGCGCGTGAACTCCGAACTCCGAACTGTGATTTACGCGCATGATCGTCGTGAAGCACTCGCGTGATCACCGTGAACACGTCACTTTCACATATTCTCGAGAATATTAAAGCACTTTTTTCCCGTCAGGCGCATCAGCACCGTGAGTTGCGGTGACCGCAGCCGTTTTGTTCTCTGCATGTATTGTGCGTAAAAAATAGGATAGAAAATATTAACCCACAACCAGTTGCAAGGTACGTTTGCCAAACACCATCGACATTAAAACTAGATGATGCGAGCGAACCTGAAGTACCCCAAAACGTTATCATAAGTTTTCCAAGGTTGAAATGAATCCAAAACGGGGGCCGTAACCCTGTCATTAATACTTGAACTAATACTTGAATTGTGCTATAGGAAAGTCAGTTCTACGGCCATACTTTCAAAGTTATAATAAACAAGTTTTTAATCATTAGTACATATTGATACTTTACATACATCTATTTTCTCGCCACACATGCTCCACGTTAGCATTTCCATGTGAAAGGCAACATATAATTTTTACAAGCAGCATAAAGTTTTTATAATTTTTTCCAACATTCTCTCTCTAGAAATGATCTACGCTCTTTAAGAATTCTCTAAGAGAGAATCTCTAAGAACGACCGCTAATACGATCATTTTCTGTCTTTATAGGCAATACGAGGGGAGGGGGGGTCAATAAGTTCTTAGAACTTTTTTTTATTTCCCGGCCTAAACAAGTGGCTTGCCGAATAACGATTCATATCAAACGAAGAGGTCATTACAGGAACAAAAGCCTATTTTGAAGAGCTTTTAAAATCATATTTTTCTAATCACTTAAAAAAATTAGAGAGGCGTCTAAAAAAGGGTATCGAGCTAGAAGGCAACTATGTTGAAAAATATAAAAAATGTACCAAAAAATTTTTTTTCTATGGTTGTCTAAGGACTGATTGACCCAACCTCATATTTTACTGAGAAGATTTTTCGCAGGACTTAAATCTGATGCAACAATTGTAAGATCAAAAAAAGTCGCACCATAAGTCAGTGAATAAGAAAAAGGTGATCGTTTCATCAACTTTATGATTAATTTCTGCGTTGCTGATGGACATTCTTCACGAAATTTCATGACATCCACAAGTTTAAGCTTAGGTTTCCTGAGCTCTTTTAAAGTCTCAAAGTCTAAAACAATTTCTTTCGTAGGTAAGTAATACTTTTTTTCCTTTATGCCTTCAACCTTGGCCGTAGAATTCGATTCCATAACTTACCTTATAACGAATCGGTTTATGATGTTCATCAGAGCTCTTGAGCTCTTTGAGCAACTTCGAGATTTTCAAACCACCTAACGGCCCAAAATTTCAAGGGGATTTATTAGAGTTATAAAAATAAATGTGAGCGTTTGTCCGCAATTTTGAATATTTTTGTCTGATTTCTTGCGTTTAATAATCAAACTGTAGAGAACAATAGAGAAAAATTACATTGAAGGTCAGTGTAACCGTATGCGTATTCGCGTAGCACTCAACATCGACCCTCGTAAAACTCACGAGGCAGACTGCCTGGGGCGCATGGAATTGCTCGTAAATAATGGCCCTTTGATTGCTATGACATAGAGATCAGTTACAAAAACTGAAATCAGTAAGGTATGGCTTGATTCAATTTTAATTAGCAGAATTATTTTTTTGACAAAATTTGAAGAAATTGAAAAAAAGATTCATGAAAACCGCTTAATATTTGAAGTAATAATGGAAACATTGAACTATATACAAAAGTCTACCCTTCGCCAAAAACTTGACATCTACTCCTTTCAGGCCATATGATGAGTGGGTCACGTGACCAGATCCCTACCTTACCGACACTTTTTTAATTTCCTAAATTATTTCCACAGGAAGCGTCTCATGGTGTTGAAAATTTGGAATAATAAATAGGAAGCACTAAGAAAGGTGGGTCTGGTCTTACATTTTTATAATAATGAAAACAGTTTTTTTGCAAATAATTTTTTTGTTGCTTTTTTCAAAATTATTAAATATTAGGACCAGACACAACTTTCTTAGTCCTTCTTATTTATTATAACAAATTTTCAACTCGATTTGGTGCTTCGTGTGAGAATAATGTGGGAAATAAAAAGTGTCGGTAAGGTAGGAATCTGGTCACGTGACCCACTCGTCACATGGCCTTAAGGGCATGTGACACAGCTAAATACCTATATTACCGATCACAGTTTTTCAGTTCACTGAATGTTCTTTTGAACTTAAGAACTTTTTTGTAAATAAAATATCGAGCTGAAACTTTGGGAAATGTATTATAGTACAATAAAGTACGTTTAGGTACTGCATTTTGGTAGGAACTTCACTGAAAATT
>NC_046659.1:25902999-25905781 GCF_010883055.1 Belonocnema kinseyi | reverse complement strand
TTTTATTTACAAAAAAAGTTCTTAGGTTCAAAAAAACATTCAGTGAACTGAAAAACTGTCGTCGGTAATATAGGTATTTAGCTGTGTCACATGCCCTTAATATGAATAATGAGTATTCAATTAAAAAGTACTGATTAAGAGGTCTTTTTAACTTCGAATAATAAGCCTTACTAAATTAATTATCAATATTCTAGTTAAACTGGCGAGTGAATGTTACTAAAGCAGTTAGTAAACGATTTCGCTCGATAAAAATTATCATTTTCATTTTGTGCACTTAAATTTCAAATAATGGACATTGCGATACAATGAAGATGTACATATTTAATTCAAAGGAAAAATGGGATTAAAGATGTGAGTGGTAAATAGTTTTTCCATATATAAACGGGCAAGATTATTACAATTTATGTTGTTTGCACATGAAACAGCATCCGCAAATTAAGTAATGATTCCACCTACTTTTATTGCTGGTAGGCCTTCAATCTTTATATAATTTTCAAATAATCTTTTCAATGTATGACAATTTATACTTGAAAACCCGCTGCTTATATTATTCTCATTTTCTGAGCGCTTTATTCACAATTGTAAAATTTGCATTTCAGCTCTTATGGCATTTATCAAAAAATTTACATTTTTATTTAGAATGTTAGTTTTTACGAAGAAACCAAAAACTACGCGTCATATCCGAAAATTATTTATAACAAATCTGTATGAGTTTTCACTCTTTTTGTAAGAGCAACTCTTGTCCATTCACTTTTTTTTCATATCTTGTGTCGTTTCTCCAAAAATTTCACTGTTTTTATTTTAAAAGTATTTTACGATTCAAACAAAAACTGCGCATCCTATCAAAATATAATCAATGTCATAGTTTTAGCTCATGTTTTGATAAAACATTTTTGTCTTGTAAATCTTTTTATGGTGCACAATTGTGCCTGATTCAATTTCCTTTTCGTATCTTGGGCAGTTTTACCGCAAAGTAGAGTTTTCGATTTTTCATTATTGTTTGTGCAACCAATATCGTATTGTCGATATTTCGAAAAAATAGAAAAAGTTGTAGCTATAATCTTGTACGGCTTTCAAACAATAACGTTCTTTTTATCGAAAAAAAACGCATACGGATAAATCAATCGAGTTTTCAAGTCCAAAATTTTATTGTTTTTTTTAATTCTGTTTTTTACGAATAAATCAAACAGTACTAGTCTGATAAAACAATGATTACTAACAAATTTGTACATCTTCTTGGGCTGCAAAATTTTTGTTGATTAATATTCTTTTTCGTATCTTGCTCAGTTTGACTTCATAATTGAATTTTTTATTTTTCATCATTTTTTTTTTGCTATCAAAACTTTAATTTTTGACTTTTCGTAAAAATTCAAAAGCTTAGCACGATAATCTTGTAGGGCTTTCAAAAATAAAAGTTTTTCTCCTTTTGAGTTTTTTCCATATCGAGCGTTGTGTGGCTTAAAATTTTCAATATTCTTTTTTTTTTGGTGTTATTTGTAAATAGTTCTAACTCTGATAACTTTCTTTTTTTCTGCAGAAAGTCTTAATGATAAATAGTTCAAGTTTCCGAGAATCCTTTCTTTTTTTTAGGTCTTACAAACGTGTCCCAGAGCAGAATCCAGTCTGATCGATCTTTCGAAAGGCTTCAAAAAGCTCGTTTTTTCTGATTGGGGAGGCTTCAAAACGCGGATATTTCATGAACCCAAGAAAAATTCAAAATTGACATAAACTCAATCAGTACCTTCTCATCAGGATGAAAATGTAAAACTTGACAAACAATATAATCGGTCGTCTTTTTTTTAGAAAAACCGTTTTAATTCCTTAAAATACAATGTCGCCTTTTTCTTCATTGTACACTTTCTTCTAATTTTCCTGCTTGTTACGAAAGAAAAAGAAACGCTACAATTTGTGTTTTTGGCAAACCATAGAAGAAACTGAAATACGCATAAGTTGCTGTTTGAAAGACGTACAAGAATATCGCAAAAACTTTTTGCATTTATTTGAAACATCGACAACGCAATATTGGTCGCAAAAAAAATAATCAAAAATTTTACTTTGCGGTAAAACTGCCCAAGATACGCAAAGGAAAATGAATCAGGTACAATTCTGCACCATAAAAAGATGTACACGACAAAAGTTGTTCATCAAACCAAGAGCTACAAATATGTTATTGGTTATATTTTGATAGGATGTGCCGTTTTTGTTTGAATCGTAACAAATTTTCTAAATAAAAACAGTGAAATTTTTGGAGAAACGACACAAGCTTTAAACACATGAATGGACAAAACTTGCTCTTACAAAAAGAGTTAAAACTCATACAAATTTGTTATGAATTATTTTCGGATAAGACGGTTATTTAAGTAATAATTGCCATGCATTGAAAATATGATTTGAAAATTATATAAAGATTGAAGGCCTACCTGCAATAAAAGTAGGTGGAGTGATTACCAGAATTACTTTTTTTTAATTTAAATATTTTCCCAAAACCTGGATTCGAATTTGAAAACTCGCGAAGTGATATTTACCGAACACAAAGGGGTGAAAATCTGCAATTCACGGATGCTGTTACATGTGCAAAAAACATAAATTGTAATAATGTTGCCCGTTTATATATGGATAAAGTATTTACCACTCACATCTTTAATCTCATTTTTCTTTTGAATTAAATATGAACATCTTCATCTTACGAGGGTGGATTGATAAGTTTCCGGCCTGACCAAGAGATGGCGCCACTAGGCCTACCTTGAGGTGGCGTTCTATAGTACCATCCTTAGATAGCTTG
>NC_046659.1:25898731-25902899 GCF_010883055.1 Belonocnema kinseyi | reverse complement strand
ATGTATCAGCCTTGGAGGAGATTATGTTGAGAAAAAAAAAAAAAATTCTTAAAAACGTTGTTTTTCTTGGTCAGGCCGGAAACTTATCAATCCACCCTCGTATCTCAATGTCCATTATTTGAAATTCAAGTGCACAAAATGAAAATGATCATTTTTATCGAGCGAAATCGTTTACGAACTGCTTTAGTACTAACTGCTTTAGTCGCCAAAAGCTGGGTTGGTATCCGGTAGACTGCTCTGATTCGTTCCACGGCAGTGGGCGGGATCTGCCGAACAGCAGCATAGTGTACGGTATCCGAGTTAGTACATTTCTTATTTTCTTGAGACGTGCACCGACGCATAATCTCAAAGTAAAGTATATAATTTTGAAGGATTATATAACTTTTTTTGCTCACTTCAATTTATAATTGTTTATTAACCCTTACTTGCCACACTTCTGCTGAGTAACACGCTTGCCACCTGGGATCCATATGGACCCCAGCGTACAAAATTGTTAATAAAAATAAAACTACTCGATAAATTTACTTTACTTTTTTTTTATAACTTCTACGAGTGTTAATTGAAAGCACTGTATAGGTTTTATAGACAAAATTAATATTTCAGTATGTTAAGAAAATTAATGAATTTGGTGAAATTGGAAAAATGACTGTTTTTACAAATAAAACGTGTTTTTTTTTTAATTTTTTGTAAAAGGAGCTAAAAATTTAGGGTTGTCTTCCTGTATTATGCCACTATGATAAACAAAATAGTATTCAATTATCTATAGTAAAAAAACATATTTATTTTGAAAAATGACGGTTGGAATTTCGCAAAAAAATAAACTTTGCATTTTCAATCAAAAATCAGTTTATTAGAGCATACAAAAATATAAAATCATACAAAATTTTGTTTATAACTTGAAAATCAAATGATTACTTACAAAAAAAGATTAAAATTAATTTAAATATCGACACAATCATTACACATGACAACACTGCATAGCTCAAGCAGCTCGTTGACATGATGATCAAGCACTTCATGCTTTTTTATCATCTTTCCTCTTGCATAGAAGACATGGTTTATATGTTAAAAAATAAAATCATTCATAATAGAGTTTACATGATTTATTTTTCATTTTTAAGCTGTTATATGCTGCAAAAAATATTCACTACAAAAATCAATTTCGAACGTTCTTGCCACACTGAGATCCAAATGGCTCCCAGACAAGTTTGAACGGCAGCCACAGACAGCCAAACTTACTCAAAGTAATGCTATTGGTCGTAAATGATAGATATACTGATGAACTATGAATGACTGTGACTTAAAACCCGCTTCTCTTGAGTTAAGGTATTCAAATTTCAGCTAAAAAGCAAGTATTAAAAATAAATTATAGGTGTTTCCGATTTTATCTTTCCTGGTTCATATACTTTATCGATATTTTATAACTAAGAAGATAAGACTTAATCTTAAAGTAAAGTATATAATTTGGACGGAAAATATAAGTTTAAATTTTATTTACGCACTTGAATATGTAATTATTGATTGAAAATGGCTTATTTGGTGTTTCCGATTTTATCTTTCCTTGTACATTCACTTTATAATTATTTTATTACTATGAAGACAAAGCACCTCAAAGTGAAGTATATCATTTGAAAGGAGAATATAAGTGAACACTGTAAAAAAAGCTTTGGTGATACTTACAATCAGTTAGTAATTATACGTGCAGTGTACTTTCAAATGACAATATGTAACCTGTTCAATTTACGATACTACAGTACTTATTTACAATCTAGTGTTATTTCAATTCAGTTAACAATGTACAAAAAAAAAGAAGGTTCTAATTGCAGTCGACTGTAAAATTATTACGCCCGATAATGGAAATTATAAAATCGGCTTGGAGCATAGTAAGTCTGCGTAAGGTGATAAATTTACTTGTGATAAATTTATTTTGACGACGTGGGCTTTTCTATCCCGAGAGAGGAAGTCAGCACGGACAAACGCCGCAGGATTTTTTGCAGGACGTAAATTTGGACCATTCGTAACTGGCGAGTGCAAGTCGTGCCAAATAGTGAGTTCCGGTGACGCCCAAACGACTCCTTCCCATTTGGTGCACATTTCGTTTGTTGATTTGTTTGTCATTTAGATTTTAACGTTCTTCTGAGATTTTGGACAACTTGGAAATTTAGAAAGAGTTATTATATAAAAATTCTATTATATATAATATACTATAAAATTATATTTTCAATAATTTCAAGGGATGTTTGAGTATAACGGAAAAGTTTAGGGAGATCGAACCTCAAAATATTTTGACTTTGGGTGCTAACTTACGACCCGTACGTAATTACACGGTCGACGACTGAAAATTTACGTCTTGCATGTATTTTTTTCATGGCGGACGCAGGTTGAGAAGGAAAACATGTATTTTCACAGAATTCTGCTTATTTACTCCCAATGATCTCAGATGTATTCTCAGATGTATTCCTCTGAACGTAGGTGCCCATGTGGGCATCTAGGGGAAAGTATCATTTGGAGACTGAATTTTGGCTCATGCAGAGTTGTGGAGTTCTGAACCGCGTTGTCAGCCACCTGAATACCTGTCAAAGCAACTATTCGCTTTGCACGATATTAGCCTAAATAATTGTTAATAAGGAAACCAATTGAAACAATATTTACCTAATTTTCAAATTTCTTTTATTTAATAGGGCGTACCAGTCACTTAGAATAAAATTATAACTTCTTAATGCAACTTCCAAAAGTTAGGTTAGTCATGCCCGTCGACATTTCAACCGAAGCCGGGATGTATAGAAAAAGCATAACCGTCTACATATACAATAAGGTATTTTCACTCCAATCACTAGCTCACTTCACTTCGTTGAATACTGAGGACATAAAAATTGACCAAATGCATGGGAATCGGTTAATTTTTGCTCTATTTTATAATATCTTCGTAGAAAGTAATTTTTCTGTATAAGTGAAATTGAAAAATAGTTTTTCTTTTTTAGGGACTATTTAATGCAATAATAAAATGATCATAATTTTCATTCATGCGTGCGTTAGGGCTGAGCGCTGGTTGTCTACCCTTTGAAGCGCGATTCAAAATTACATTGAAAAACAATTCTTGTCATTTAAATAAGTAATTATTAAAATATACACAGGAATGTATACAAATTGTGTAACTTTTGATTTCAGACAAACAAAAATTTATAACACATATATTTGATGAATAACAGTTCATTTTCATTGAATTTGAAAGACTGACTGATATTTCTCAAAATATTTAATTCGAAAAGAAATTTCTTGGAAAAGTGATTGAAAATAATTAATTATAAGTTTTTTATCGAAAAGAACAATATTCTCATCTGAAATTATTTTTAGAAAAATTCAAATATTATCATTATTAAATTCTACAAGTATCTTCTATATATCAAGCTGCAGAAACAATATATGGTATTTCAACAAATGTATCTATTACAAAATTTTTTGTGAACTATAAGTCAGTTTTTGGAGTTCAATGAAAATAAACTATTATTTATAAAATATGTGTCATACACTTTTTTCTTCTCTCAAATCAAAATGTACACAATTTGAATACATTCTTGTGCATATTTTAATAATTCTTTATTTAAATTACAAGAATTGTTTTTTTTTTTTAAATTTAATTTTGAATCGCGCGCCAAGTGTGGCCAACCAGCGTTCAGCCCTAACGCAAGCGCAGTATCTCAGGGTACCAACATTGGCATCATTGGTCCACAGTACGAACCGGAAAAATAAATAAAATCAGCCGGCAGAAAGAAGTTGGGATATGAAAGCCTCAATTAGGTAGTTTCACTTCAACCATCAGCTAACTTCACTTTGTTAAAAGCCGAGAGGGAAAAATGGATCAAATGCATGGAACAAAACTTTATTTCAGTAATATATTTGTAATTAATAATCATTATTATTTTATTATTTCATTAAATAGTAATTAAAATAAAAACTATTTTTTAACTACACTTATATAGAAAAAATTACCTTTTACGAAGATATTAGCAAAATAGAGCAAAAATGAACTGAATCCCATACACTTGGTCCCTTATTTTCCCCTCAACAATCTACGAAGTGAAGTTAGCTGTCTATTGAAGTGAAAATACCTAATAGGCTTTTATCTTATCAGTTTGAATGTTCCCGCCGCTATATTTGAAACATTGCA
>NC_046659.1:25896582-25898631 GCF_010883055.1 Belonocnema kinseyi | reverse complement strand
ATCAATTTCGATGCAGACGGTCATGACTTAGTTTGTACATCCCGGCTTTGGTGGTTTGAATGTCATATAGTAGGTTTTGACTAACCTAACATTTGGATATTATATCACGCCAAGCACTATTTTTATTTCAAGACTATTTAGTCGCTGGTAAATGGGAGGAAATAAAAAGTTAGGTAATTATTATTATAACTTACCTGCTTATAACATCTGTTTCACTCAAATAACGACCGAGAAAATGATCTTGACAGGTGACTTACAGTTTGTAGACGACACTTCACGTTGCACTGGATGAGAAAAAACAGTGTCTAAATTATGCTTTTCCCCTAGATTCTCCGAATGAACCTGTGCGGCTCAAATTTGTTGCAACTCTATTGAACACCGACTTCGGTGTACATTGGAGGATCGGCGATTTTCTGTGTATTGCCAGTTACTATTTTATAAGTGTATATATGATTGATAAGTTTAACTTGAGTAAAACTTCTGTTTTAATGAAACTCTCACGAATTGTATTTATTGTAGAGAATATGTTTATAAACACAATAGGCCGCGTCAATGATAAATAATAAATATAAAGTTATAATTATTATCTACAAACAATAAAAATGGAAAACACCAACTAAGCCTTTCTGTATGCGCAATGAATAATTAAATATACCACTAATATGAACATTCAAAAATTACAACAAAATTGAATTTCGAACAGTACTTGAAACTCGTTGTATGATGCTTTGAAACCAGAATTAATGTCTGAAGATGATTCGGAAAAAAATATCTTGTAAATCACGTTTAATGACATTTGAAGTTAACATGTACATGTAAATTTTGTAATTGTTTCATAAACAATTCGCTAAAGATTATTCAGATAACATATTGTATTTTTACATCGTCTTTAAATATAATTGAAATTTTATTAAGGAAAAAGGAATATTAAAGTAATTAAAAAAAAGTAGTTGGAATAAAATTATATAGCTTAAAAATATAATATAAAATTAAAAAAAATATAACATACACGTCACAATAAAATAAGAAATTTACTAAGTTGAATGCTGTCTGCCGTCCGGCAGACTCCACATACTGTCGTGTATCCAATCAAAGAAATTTTCTCGGCAACAGACATCTATACACGGCCTTCTTTTATGGATAATAAATCAGATAATAGATCCAATGCTCAAGAACCACCCAAAAAGCACGAATTATAATATATATTAAATAATTAAAAATAATTATTTTTTTAAACAATTTTTATAAAATATTAATTGTTACTAAATATTGTTATCGATAAAACAATTTATTAGTTACAAAATTTGGACGCTGCATAATTTTAAATGCTTAAATAATTAAAAATAATTATTTGTTTAAATCGCATTAATTAAAAATAAATCAGCTGATCTAAAGATTCTATTTATAATAATTTCGAATACAAAATTCATATTTACTGTATTTATGATTGGGATATAAATTTTGAGATTTTATAGGTATAGAATATAGTAGACCATTAACGGACGAGCCGAGGCAACACGCCCACCATACAATAAGTAATTTATGGACTACCTGAGTCGCTGACGGACAATTTATTTCTGGTAAAAATCTGATTGATATAAAAATTAAAATGTTACGATTTTCATCAGTTCGCATCCGAAATCTATGAGCAACAATTGTTGTAATTGTCAGCGATAAGAAACAATATTTAGGGCCTGAAACAAGTCCATGAAAATCATGGTTTTAAGCAAAAACAGCCATGTTTGAGACTTGAAAAATAATCCTAATAATAATTTTTTTAAATATTTGTTTTGTAAAGCACTTACTGGATTACTGATGTCACGTCCCGTGACGTACATATATTTTAATATGTTTATATATTTGCATGATTATAATAATAAACTCTTAATAAATATAGAGCAAATATTGTGTCAACAAGTTGTAAGCTGACGAGAATAGATACAGCCAGAACATTGTTAGTAGCATATAGAAAATAGATATACTCTGCACGTTGGAAACTGGAGAACGCAGCTATAGATATATTGAACACGTTGTAAGCCGTATAGTATG
>NC_046659.1:25880216-25896482 GCF_010883055.1 Belonocnema kinseyi | reverse complement strand
CGTATGCGTATACAGCGATGTCCCAGTATTCAGAGACGTTCATTAGGCATTATAAAAACCGAAAGTACCAGCATGAGCCAGATTAGTTCTTCTCTATTTCTTACGATTTTCTCGGACTCAAGCCGTCTAGTCCAGCGTTTCAACCCGGAATTCGTCGTGTGTTGGTGTGTGTACCCTTGTGACAGTGTTGTGCACTGGGAAACCCGAGTCTGGGATTTCCCCTTTTGGATTACTTCTACGCCCAAAAATCAACAACAACTAAGAATCAACCTGTTTTTGGAACATACAGTCTAATTCAGCGATTCCCAAACTTTTTTCGCTCTTTCTGGGCAGCGGTAGGGCCGCCACCCTCAATTTTTTTTATAATACTTAAACCCAAGGGGGGGGGGCACTTGAGAGCCTGTAATTCGGGCATGTGCTGGCTTGTCGTGCTCGACCTTCCCATTATAAGAAAATTAGAGCCGAAGAGGAAAAATGGAAAATTTAGTGAAATATTCATTAGCGAATTTTAATAGGCAGCGTTAGATTTTCTAGACTATGACGAGAACATTAGAAAAAGATAGACAGAAATCGGTCAATAACTTCAAAAGTTATTGCACTTTTGTTACGCTGCAAAGTAGTCCAGTAATGTCTTTTCTTGGACAAATTTAGTGAAAATATTAACCGATTTTTATGAACTTTTTTCCATATTTCTAAAATTATATCATGAAATTGATTCAGCTCATTTAAATTTAATAGTATCATACCTTCATAACTTCAGTTATTGTAACAGGTCTCAATCTCAGAACAATGAAAGGCATTCATGCCAGGTCAAAAAAAAATAGTCCCATGCTCACAGCGGGGACCCTGCCTTGGAGCCGACCGAGCTATCCGGCCCGGGGTGGCATCCCCCTACCGCCGGGTAGACACCCTACCCAGAGTAGCACTTCATAAATCGCTGGTCTAATTTACACCCAATCACTCTCTACCACTACGCAGAATTCATATTAGCAATTCTAGCTACCTGGACCTTTAGTAATCGTCAATTATAATAAATCACTAGTAAGAAATGTTTATAGTCAGTTCTAAAATTCCTTTTTTTTAAAGTCCTTGGCCTACAATAAATTTTATCCTTTTATTTTAAGGTAATGGCCAAGGACTAAGCTCGTCTTCCGTCAACTTCGTGCTTTGTATACATTCTGTTTTACAATTGCTTACAATAAATTACTTTCCACATATTATTATTGGCTAATTCTTTCCTCTTCCCTGTGCGAAATCTTCAATCTCAACTAAAACGAGGAATCTAATTAAAGGGGGAGTATTTTACGGTCTTCATGACGGTAACATAGAACCTTTTTATGGTGCATCGGCCGGGAAACCAAAATAAAAGAAAGCCAATATATGATTGATTTAAAATAAATTCTTCTTATAAGAAATGGCTTGATAAGAAAAATACAATTAAAATAAATAAAGAATTAAATAAATTAGACGTGGAATTCTGTAGTGATACATCCGAAAATAGTGCTTTTGATTGCTCTGGAAACATTACCTTAGTTAAGACAGATTTGAGTGTAATTAGTGGTTCTTTAGACTAAAATAAAACTTTAACTTTAGATGATGTCATAGATTACCAGACCAATATTAAATCATTGTTAAGTTCAACGATTTCCTAAGAAAATAATAGGGAATTACAAAAAGAGGCCTCAATTCAACATTTTAATCGCGAATCGATCATAAGCGAGCATGATAGTGACGACGTAGCAAGTGACGAAGACTCGACGAAACTAATAAATATGACATTACCAACCAATCAGCAAGTTTCCCTTCGCGACGCGCTTGAAATAATCCCTATCTTTGACGGAAGTAACATCCCTTTAGCCCATTTTATAGAAGGATGTACAGAGGCAAAAGCCATAATTGCTACACAGGCTCCTGAGAATCTCGCTAGATTAGTTAGAAGTAAATTCACTGGAGAAGCGCGAAAATGCATATTTGGAAACACTTTTCGAACCTTAGATGAATTAATTGAAAAACTGAAAAAGGTTTATGTCCCCAAAAAAATGTAAACCAGCTGCAAGGTGAACTAGGTAATATATTTATGTGGGATAAGGAAAAAATGTCATACGCTGCGCGAATAAAAGAATTAGCGGATAGGATCGAGGACGCGCATAAATTAGGCAATGATGGTGCTACACATGATACATTTAAAGCAAATTTATAAGATGATGTTAATAAATGTTTTAAAAGAGGATTACGTTCAGAAATCAAAATAAGATTTAAAATATAATGCAGGTGAAACTTTCAAAAGTTTTATCAACGAGGCTCTCGAAATTGAAAGAAAGTCGAATGCCTGTTCAGAATTGCGAAAAAATAAGACAAATATATCTTTAGAAGAATCAGATTCGCGAGTTATTACAAAAAATAATAAATTTAATGTTGCTCAGGACATTATAATATCATGTTTAATTTGTGGAAAACTAGGCCATTTGACCGAAAAATGTTATTATCTTGAGAACTTTCAAAAACAGATATTTTCCGAAAATCGCTCAATTCAAAACCAATTTTTACGAAATAATCCTCAAGGAAACTTTAATAATTACAATAAATGGAATTCCGCACAAAATCCAGATTTCGCACAACGACAGAATCAAAACTTTAAACCAGGACATAATTCAAACTTTAGACCTGAATCAAATCAAAACTTCGGTACCCGGCACAATCAAAACTTTGGATACCAACAGAATCAAAATTTCGCAAACAGGCAAAATCAAAATTTTAGACGTAGACAGAATCAGAATTTTGAGCCTGGACAAAATCGAAAGTGAAACAATTTTGAAAATGCAAATAATCGGCAGACCCATCAATATCCGACCCACGAATCTAAAATTATATGCAACTTTTGTAATAACACTGGTCACATCGCTAGAGATTGTTATAAAAAAATAGGTATTTACAAAACCGAAGCTGACCACAAAGCTCTCAAAATTATACGGAGAACCAGGAAAACTCCAACGCTATTCCCTAGTAGGAATAATATAATTCCTTCGATCATGATATCTGCCGATAGTCTAAAAAACCCGGCACGTATGATGATCGGCAATGATGCTGGTCGAAATCTAATTAAAAGAAGCGCGATCGACCCTGGACTAAAAATAAATAAAAATGACGTATTGAGATTAACAGGAATTAATGATTTACCTGTTTATACTCTAGGTCAAATTAAGGTCGTGATACTTGGATTTTTAACTATATTAAATATAATTCCTGATGATGTACCAGTAAATGAAGATGGTGTCTTGGGCTCTGAATTCTTCCTTAATAATAAAGTAAATATAAATTATACATATAAATGTATTGAAATTAGTGATGCAACTTATCATTTCGAACAAACTGACATTATCAGAATCCCGGCGAGAACAATTTTTCATTATTATGTTAAAATAGAAAATACGGAAAAGACAGAAGGTTATATACCTCAATTATCAATTGGAGAAGGATTTTTTGTGTTCCAAACCATCGTAAAAAATTGTGGAGGTAAGGCCCATGTCAAATATGCAAATATAAATGAGCAACTCGTTAAAATATCAATTGCCAGTGTTCAATAACAAGATATTGAACAATGTGAATTCAACAATTCAGCAAATGAATCTATTTTTTTCAACGATAACAAATTATGAAAACCTACCTAATTTAATATTAAATAGTTTTTTGAAATCCGATGAAAATTCTAACCATTCTTGCAAATTTTACAAGATCACGGGTGAAGAAAGAGTAGAAATTATCAAAAAACTACTACGATTAGATCATTTAAATACGGAAGAATATGAGCACGTTGACAAATTAATAAATAAAAATGCAGATTGTTTCCATATTACTGGAGAATACTTAGAACCTACAAAAATACTTCAACACTCAATACCAACAACAGATGATGGTCCTATTTTTTCACGACAATACCGATTCCCTCCAGTCCACAAGGAAGAAATTATGAGCCAAGTGGATGAATTATTAAAGAATAATGAAATAAAACCTTCAGAATCATCGTATAATCCACCAATCTGGACTGTTCCAAAAAAGCAAGACTCACAAGGAAAAAAGAAATGGCGTATGGTGCTTGATTTTAGGAAATTGAATGAAAAAACAATTGGTGACTCATATCCTCTACCAAATATTCATGATGTTTTAGACCAGTTAGTATCCGCTCGTTATTTTTCTGCTTTTGATTTAGCAACTGGTTTCATTCACATAAAAATGGATCCTAAAGATGCACAGAAAACCGCATTCTCAACCCCTTATGGACATTATGAGTTTGACAGAATGCCTTTTGGTTAAAAAAAAGCACCAGCAACCTTTCAACGACTAATGGATTTAGTTTTAACGGGACTTCAGGGGACGGAACTTTTTGTTTATCTTGATGACATAGTGATTTATGCAAATACTTTAGAAGAACATAAATCAAAATTTAATGAACTCATAAGTCGATTACGAAATGCGAATCTTCATTTACAACCCGACAAGTGCGAATTTCTACGACACGAAGTAGGATATTTAGAACACATAATAGATCAAGACGGAGTGCGACCTGATCCAAAGAAAATCATCGCAGTGAAAGATTTCCCAACTCCTAAAAATCAAAAGCATATAAAACAATTTTTATGGTTAGCAGGATATTACCGTAGATTCATAGAAAATTTTGCGAAGATAGCAGCCCCAATAAACCAGCTCCTTAAAAAAGTCATATCATTTAATTGGACCGAAAACAGCAAAAAGCGTTTAATATTTTGAAGGATTAATTGTGCCAGGAAGCACTATTAATACGACCCGATTTTTCAGAACCTTTCATTGTAACTACAGATGCATCAGGTTATGCGATAGGCGGAATACTTTCGCAAGATAAAATCGGTCAAAATCAACCAATTGCATATGTCTCAAGATCACTAACCGATACTGAACGCAAATATGACACATATGAAAAAGAGGCTTTAGCGATAGTCTGCTCTGTAATATATTTTCGCCCTTATTTGTACGGGCGAAAATTTACCCTCGTTACAGATCAAAAGCCCCTTGCTTGGTTTAAAAATTCTAAATATCCTTGTTCTCGAATATCAAGATGGCGATTGAAGCTCCCCGAATATGATTATGACGTAGTCTATAAAGCAGGTAAATCAAATGTTAATACGGATGCGCTTTCGAGAAATCCCGTTCTGGGAAACGATGAAGCCGTAGAAACTAATATAATTTCGGTAAATAACTCAACAATTGAAGAATATTATCCTATCAATTATGTGAAATCCATTAACTTCGAGAACCATACAAATTCAGATTCCGAAGAAAGTATCGAATTAAACAGCGAATCTTCTGAGAAAAATATTCCGGAATTTCTTCATAATTTAATAAGTAAAGAATCACTAAATGAAATACAAAATACAAAAGCAAAAATACAAAGAGCAAGCACGAATTAATGAAAAAATTGAAAATAAAGGGAAGTCACACAAGGATGTTGAGGAAGAATACTTGCCTGCATCGCCTGCTGTCAAAAAGGCACGACGTAGACCAAAGAAAGCTGTGCTCACAAATCTAAGAAGCCCTCAAGCCTTGAAAAATAGAGGCAGACCAAGAAAAGAGGCAACCACTGGTGAGTCTCTAAATTTAAAGCAGCAAACGCAAACAAATTTTGAACCTGAAAATGAATCTGATTCAGATACGGAATACTCTAATTACTCAGAAAAGCAAGTTATAAAAAAGAAAAATTAAAAAAGTCCAAGGCAAAGCCTGCTACACAACAAGAAGAAAAGGAAAATAAGGATGAAGATAATTTATTAAATTCAGAAGATGAGGTTCTAAAACACGAAAATTTTCAAAAATTTTCAGATGAGGAAAACTTTGTTGACGAAGGAAACATCCAAGAACTTGCGGAACCAGAAAACTTTATTCCAAAAGGAAAAAACGTGAAAAATCCCGAAAATTTTCAGGAGACAAATGAAGATAATTTAGAAAATAATAAACCCCCTCCAGAACCCCCTCCTTTACATAACCAATCAAACGGACAAACATATTTACAACAAAATGTCGTTGAATGTCGTGATCAATTAACAATGCGCAAAGATAATTACGCTTATTTTGTTGCAACTGGCGGTGGTCCACGGGATGACGGATCAAGAGCTTTGTCAAAACGTGGTATTTTATTTAAGTTCAGCCAACTTGAGAAGGGACTTGATAAAGAAATAAGGAAAGCACAGCAGTACCATTTAGCCCTTCCGATTGAAGTTAACTTTAAAGAAAATTTGACAGACACTTTAAACAGTATTAAACTTACAATACTTTCTTTGCATTCAATAACAGAAAGACAGAATTTACGATCTATTAGTATCGCAAAAACTTCACAAATTAATCATATCGAATTCGTCAGAATTACTATTGGAAGAATATGAAAACTGATATTCAGAAATATATTCAACAGTGCTTACAGTATCAAATTAAAAAATTAGTTCGCGTAAAAACTAAAAATCTCATGATAATAACGGACACGCCTGGAACCGCATTTGAAAAAATTTCATTGGGCATAGTTAGCTCACATCCCCAAACAACATTAGGCAACGTAAACATCTTTACCATTCAAGATAATTTTACAAAATATGCTTTAGCTCTAGCAATTCCAGACGAGAAAGTTTCAATAGTAGCTGATATTTTTGATAAAAAATGTATATGCATTTACGGTTCCCCAAAAGCAGTTTTGACGGACCAAGGTTCAAATTTCCTAAGTAATTTAATGAAAAGAATGGCAAAACATTTCAGAATTAAACAATTTAAAATAACAGCATTTCATCCCCAATCAAACGGGTCTCTTGAACGATCACACCACGTGTTAGCAGAATATCTTAAACAATTCGTTTCAAAAACTTCCGAATGGGATGATTGGCTTGAATTAGGCATGTTTTCTTATAACACAAGTGTCCACGAAGGTACAAAATGTACGCCATATGAATTAGTTTTTGGAAAACTAGCTCGTCAACCATCAAATGAACCTCTATCAAAACAAGAAAAATTGCAAACTTACGACGATTACCTAACAAATTTCATAACAAAATTATATGAAATGAGAACTCAAGCGAGACAAAGTTTAATTGCGGCTAAGGAAAAGTAAAAAATATATCACGACCGAAAAGTTAATCCATTAGAAATAAAAACTGGAGATAACGTATTTTTATTAATTGGAAAGGAACCCAAGAAAAAATTTGACGATCAATATAAAGGACCTTACGAAGTCGTAGAGATATTAGGAAAAGGAAACGTGAAAATTGACATAAAAGGCAAACCTTTAGTAGTACACGTCAACGACTTTTATAGCTTTCACATATAAAATGTTAAACCACTAATAATAATTAAACGACAACCCCTTATGATTTTAAATATTTCAGATGGATCCCATCCATTTTTAACGTATAGACTCTCTTATCGTCGTTTTTATGCATCAAATTGATCTGCTTATGTTATGACCATATTTATTTCACATGAAAATTTTCATAAGGGATGACAGTGATATTCCTAAAGCGGCACAACACTTTAGAAGCATACACACAAATAGAGATATAATATCCCAAGCTAAAACCATTTTCTACACTAACTATTGTTTTCTTTTTACAGGCTTCCGAGAAGCACAAGGATTAAAAAATCTAACTTTCACCTGGAATCTCCTTGATATTATTCCTTGTAACCCCAATCTGATGCGACAACCTCGTACATCGATTCTCTTTTTTCGATATCTATAGACATTCATCTTGAGCCTATGATATTATTGATATTCAAATCCTCTCTGAAAAATGTCAGTTTTTGCCTTATCTACACGTGTTCGAATTATAATATTCCAAACATCAGATAATTGAAAACTATATCAAACTCATCGTAGAATGTACAGAGAGATATGACATTTGAAATGCGAGTAGTCATAAAATTAATATCAAATCAATTACTTATATTCTTTAAGAAATTACGTCAATTTATAATCAAACATATAATAATCATAGTTTCTCATTGAAAAAAGATCTGCTTTTAGAAAAGTGCAGAACACATTTAAAAAAATCCGAAGAGAATCAAGATGCTTTTCTTTATCCAACGCAAGGATAATTTATTTCTTATTCCTAACCAGATCTCTCCAAAAATAAAAAATAAATTCTAAAATCGTTTCAAGGGTCGAAGACATTTACAAAATAGTCGAATTTGAAGCCAAGTGTAATAATTCTGCTTTTGAAAATCTAACAAAAGATTTAGAAAAGACTATTGACTCATATACCTCTCTTTTATGGCAACTGTTAGAAGCCCTCACACATACAGTTACAAATTCATGGACCCTCCACTCTTCCCCCCCTCTCTCTTTCATTTTAATCTAAATCTCTCTACTTCTTTTTTAAAACATTTATCCGTTTTCAAAAATTAAACATTGTATGGTTGAGAACTATTTAATTTGTATGATAACTATTCCTATACTTAATCCACCTTGACTGTTTTAGGATTCTATACTCAGTTTTATAATCCGCCAGTCAGAGAATCCATCCTGGACCACACCACGTATGCGGTTTTTTTTTTCTTGTAGCCCTTAATAGGCAATTTTGTATACCTACCTATAGAAACGCCTAATCGTGTTTTTTATGCTTCTCTATACTATTAGAAGAATGGTACTTGCAAAATAATTACTTTTGCGTAATTAAGGGATACCTAAATATGAATGTACTTATATGTACAGAGTTGTCACATGTAGTGCAATTGTATTAAAAAAAAATACGTTCCGCAAAATTTTAATACATAAATAATATAATGATAAATCCAGTAAATTTATTTTTAAACTTCGGTTTTCTTTCTTCAGGTATATTTTAGTACAGTTGCACGATTTGACATGTGCTTGTGCATTTACAGGTTATGTTTGTAGTCACCTTTTATTACGGAATTCTTTATATGGGTTCTAAATTCAAAACGATAAATAATAATAAATGAGATCATTTCAATCAGTCCAATCAATATGTTCAACAAAAAAAAAAAGCAAAAGCAAACCAGATATTAATATTCAATCACTGAAAATGAAAATAAAAATTTTGAACTTGATGCCAAAATTTGGTAAATTTAGCAACCCAACGTACTGCTATCATCGATAAATACGATTTTCATATTTTGAATATACCTTGTAAATACGAATTCAATTTTATTGTTGCAACGCTGCACATGTATATAAATTTTACTTTAAAATCTACGATTTGTTGTATAAAAATAAAGAATAAATAATAAACTAAAATAAAACAGTTTCTCTAACCACTGGTCAAATAAAAATCATCTACTATAATACCATGTAATTTTAATTAATTACCAATGCATAACATGGCAATGGAAAGAAACCTCTCGAAATCTTCAGCTGTACAAACCCTTAATGAAACAAGCATCGAATACGATTTTTCGAAACCTATTTTCATTGTTGAGACATTAGGAAACCACGCCGAATTACCACCATTTGCGGCAAAATGCATAATGCATAAGAATAATGTAAAATTTGTGTATGAAGGTGAGCCTGCATCTACAAAAAAGGATGCGAGACAAAATGCTGCCCGCAATATATTAGAAGCGTTAGCAGCAAAATTTATGTTTTACGAAGAAAATAATACTGAGTTAGAGATCGAAATCAATGATGATGTAAATGTGAACATAATTGCCGATGCTCAAGTTTGTACGAATAAAATAAAACTCCACAAAAATGTTAAATGTGCAAAATGTTATGAGAGAGGACATTTAGCTTCACATTGTTTCCATCCATGTAGAAACCATAGATGTAACATGTAATTTTCAATTTTAAAACACTTGTGATGTTGCGGATTTCCCGAACATCACAAAAACAAAGTTACTTGAAAATTTAGTAAAACACGCTTGGTTTGCATCGAGAGTAAATTCGGCACTCCTTATTATTTTTTTTAGATTTAAGATTTATTTGCCTATGTTTCCTTTTTTTTGTTTTTCTTTTTTTTATCGCTAAACAACGCTATGAGAGCTTTCGAATTTTGCGGTCTTGAGTGGTGAATCGTGAAGGTCTGCACCACCTCACATTGCGTCATCGACTAGGGTCTGTCGTCACCTCAAGCTTAGCGAGGCTTCTTCTGTCTTGTGACCTTCTGCGTATTCTTCTTCTGGCTCTCCCTCCTGGATTATCGTATCTGCTCTCTCTTTGGTCGTCTGAGATCCACGACATGTCTCTGATGAAATTGGACCAAGGCGATTACCAGCTTAAATATGGATAAAGTAGGTAATTTCGCCACCTTGCATATTTTATTTTATTTCTGGCTGTTGATGCCGTTTCTCTTATCTATTGTTTTGGGAGTCATGGAGTCCAAAATCACATCTGCCGTTCGAAGCATGGACTTTCGTTCTCCACTTCTCGCACAGGAGTGCATTTAGCCACCCCGCTAGCCACGACTTTCCAAGGATCGCTTTTCCTGCTTTTGGAGAAAAAGGAAAGAAACTTGGTCGATGACTTGGTTCAGCGAAGCAGAGGAAGACACAACGAAGAGAAGAAAAGGCGATAAGGCAGACCAACGGAAACGAGCCTACATGAGGATCTCACTCTTCACCGTAGCAATTAAAATTAGTCCCCTGCGCAGGACACTTATTATTCCGCCCATCAACCACGGTTCATTGCGTTAGCATATGCAGATTTCGAAATCAGTCTAGTTTGTGAACTCAAGGTGCGAAACACGTGCTCCCCGACGATCAGCTGATTAATTTGTACGAAGGTAGGATCTTCATCCTTTTCTTTATGGTTTGTCCAAGGTATGTTTTTTTCTTTTAAATAATTTTACTCTTTGGCAAAATCATACCAACCTTTATATGATTGTTATTTGTATTACTATTATTATGTATCTGTGAAATTTTTTTTTAACGGAGTGCTAAGTCCGAAATCATGTGCCTTACTATTTTATCTGAATTAAACCGCAACAATGTGCTTTCAGTCTCCCAATATATTCCTGTAAAATTGTATCAGCTGAGATCATTCCCCTTTCCCCTATAGACAATTTAGACTCTAAAATGACCATTTTATATCTTAAAATATATTAATGTTCTCTCAGTTTCCCAATATATTCCCGTAAAATTGTATTAGCTGCGATCATTTCCCCTTTCCCCTATCGACAATGTAGACCCTAAAATGACTTTCTTTCGTATTTTGGAATATTATAATGTTATCTCCGTCTCCCAATATATTTCCGTAAATAGTGTTAGCAGAGATCATTTCCCCTTTCCCCTATAGACAATTCAGACTCTAAAATGACCTTATTTTATATCTCAGAGTATTTCAATGGGCTTTCAGTCTCCCAATATATTCCTGTAAAATTGTATTAGCTGAGATCATTCCCCTTTCCCATAAAATTTCCCCCCTTTCCCATAAAATTGTGTTAGCAGAGAACCTTTTCCCTATGGACGAGTGAAACTTAAAAAGGAATTCGGTTTATATCTTGAAATTTCTGTGTGCTATAATTTTTCCGTTGTTCCTTTAAAATTGTTCCAACGGATACTATATTCCCCTTTCCGTATACGTTTAATTGTTATTGTAATTCTGATTGCCACTTTTCCTTTTAAATTATTTGTTTGTTCTGTTTTGTAAATTTACGTAATTTAAAGATTGTAGAGACTGTAGTAAGTTAGAATCTTTATTGAAGCCACGGTTCATATTATTATAAATGTACTCCTCAGTCCTTGGAAAATATTGATAATAAACCAATTTTAATTATCATTGTGAAATCGAATTTTGCCAATTCATTAAAACCCGACCCCCCTAACATTATCCAATCTTGTTTTTAGACTGAGCTAACCATTTAGTTCGAATTAGAGTTACTGCCCGATTGTTTAATTTCATTTTTTTGTTTTTGCTTTAGAGTTCGTTTCATTTACATCCCTCTTATCTCTCTTATCAGTTATCGCCTGCGTCTCTAATTGAGAAATTTTACAGATCAGGAATTGTGGGGCTTGAAATTAAGAATTCCATATTCCTGATCTATGAAGGGACACTTTTTGAGTTATTCGTGTGTTTTTCTTTTTCGGAATACATTTTGGTTATCTTGTTTTTGGGAACTGTAGAATATTTCTCTTGAATCTGTCCCAAGAAAGGCCTGGCGCCCGGCTTAAAGTGCATTTTTTTTTAGAAGTAATTATTTAGTAAAGGGCAGGTTGTGCGCGACTAAGAGGACCCCAAAATTCTATTGGAAAAAAACTATAGTGGCGTCACACACTGAAATAAAATTTTGTATTCTCCATAGTTATATATGTTCTTTTTATAAACATAAACTTACACATATGGAATAATTATGCCTATTTCTTTAATCTTGTATTTGTGACTACCCTTCTACCATACGTTCGAACGCGGAGTTCGCACCATGTGGGACACTGAAGCCCCACCTGGATGCTTCATCCGGCGTTCGACTTAGGGGAACATATATTTTAATATGTTTATTTATATATTTATATATTTGCATGATTATAATAAAAAAACTCTTACCAAATATAGAGCAATTATTGTGTCAACAAGTAGTAGCCAACGAGAATAGATATAGTCAGAACATTGTAAATAGTAGCATATTGAAAATAGATATACTCAGCACGTAGGAGAGTGGAGAACGCAGCTATAGACATATTGAACACGTTGTAAGCCGTATAGTATATCTATATACAGTAGGTTAAATAAGAGCGTGGTCACGATTACTAGCGATCGTTAAATGCGAATGCTGTAATTTTTTTTCATATAGAGGTCAGTATAGTACTTCATGGTTTATGAAAGAGAATCAGCTGACTGTTCTTTTTAATACAAACCGAGCATTTTTACAAAATGAGTGCCGCTTGTGGAAGGAGCAAAATGGTATCGTGACTTTGGATTGGCCGTCTCAGTCGCCCAATACCAATCCAATTGAAAACGTTTGGACTTAAATGAAGATGAAGCTTGAGAAAAACCGACTCTGCAATTTGAAGCAGCTTGTTCACCGAATTCACAGAATTTGGAGGTCGTTTTCAGAAGAATACGCGAAAAATATCGTCCAAAGTATACCTCGAAGATTCCAAGCCATTATTGACTCTGAAGGTGATTAGACCTACTATTAATGTATTTGCATGAAAGTTTTCGATCAAATAAAACAATAGTTGAAAGAATTTTCGTATTGAGTCTTTGCATTTTCCCACAACAGTGACCACGCTCTTATTTAACCGACTGTATATTCGCGACGTATGCGTATACAGCGACGTCACAGTATTTAGAGACGTGCATTAGGCCCTATAAAAACCGAAATCACAAAAATGAGCCAGATTAGTTCTTCTCTAATTCCTACGATTTTCTCGGACTCAAGCCGTCTAGTCCAGGGTTTCAACCCGGAATTCGTCGTGTGTTGGTGTGTGTACCCTTGTGACAGTGTTGTGCACTGGGAAACCCGAGTCTGGGATTTCCCCTTTTGGTTACTTCTACGCCCAAAAATCAACAAGAACTGAGAATCAACCTGCTTTTGGAACATCCAGTTTAATTTACACCCCCTCACTCTCTACCACTACGCAGAGGTCATATTAGCAGTTCTAGCCACCTGGAACTTAAGTAATCGCCAATTATAATAAATCACTAGTAAGCAATGTTTATAGTCAGTTCTAAAATTCCTTTTGTTTAAACTCCTTGGCCTACAATAAATTTGTTCCTTTTATTTTAAGGCACTGGTCAAGGACTAAACACGTCTTCCCTCTACTTCGTGCTTTATATACATTCTATTTTACAATTGTTTACAATAAATTACTTTCACATATTATTATTGGCTACTCTTTCCTCTTCCCTGTGCGAGACCTTCAATCTCAACTAAAACGAGGAATCTAATTAAAGGGGGAGTATTTTACGGTCTTCATGACGTAGCACTGAATAAGGAGTTTCCAAAATTTCATGAGATTCTATAAATAACTTATATGTTAGATTTGAGCATGAAGAAAAATTGACCTCTAAATATTATTTAAAAATTATTTTAAAAAACGGACATTCGTTTTTCAGTATGAGGAACAGGTTCCCAGTTGCAAATAATTAGAAATTGAAAGTCTGTCATTTTGGGCCACCCTACGCAATATAGATCATTATCAAACTCGCATTTGGTACAGACCTCACTCTGCTGGCATCTCTCCCTGCAGCATATATGGGAAATCATTGTTTTCACGAAATAAAGCACTTAGCGCCGTATAGCGCAAACAATGTCAATTTTCCTTAGTTTTTTTCCCGATCTTTCATTAGACCCTTATAATTTACATATTTACCAAGTTTCAGCCAAATATCGAAAGCCATTTTCCCATACATTTAATGCGGGGCCCTTTGCTGACTCTTCCTGACCAGAGTGCTGCTTGCGACCGAATATATACTAAAGTGAGTCTGTTTAAAAATAAAAACCGTAATAACATGGGACAAGAAACAATCTGTAGTTTGCTTCACAAACACGCTTGGGTTGGTGATAATGCATGTCATGATTTTCCATTTGAGAGACGATTACTCAACATGATCAAATATGTAGTGTACAAATAATTATTATATCTCTTTAATTACTCAGCCCCACAAAAAAGTAGGCTGGCCGACGGGCAAGAGTAGGCACATCCGATGGATTTTGGGTCGATGAACCCGAATCCAGTCAGAATTCCGCCATCAATTTGAGGTTTTTTCTAACCTCCAAAAAAATCTTTTTTTTTCGTTCTATTTTTGCATTGAAAAATATGTTTAAAAAAACCCATGTTTTTTTCAATCTCGACCAATTTGATATTTCTCCAAACCAGAGTAGTCACATCCTACGGATTTCGTCTCGCTGAATCCGAATCCGAACTCAAAATTCCAAAATTAGCTTCTGTTCACTCTCTAATCTTAAAAAACTTGTTAACGTGTTGATTTTTTGGTGATAGAAAACATGCTATCGAACAGTACAAGCATGTTTGGGAATTCTGAAAGAGAATAACCAGTTAACGGTTCGAAGTACATAGAAATTTTCTACTTTCGTCCGCTTGACTAGATTGTGGGGGGGGGGGGGTACAGAGAACTCGCTATTTTTACGGGAAAAAGTTTCGGTAGATCCGACAAGTCATCTTTGTTATTTTTGAAGCTTTTGCATTTATTTCCAGGCTTCGAATTATCAAATTAGGACGGATTTTCTTCATAACCTCCAAAAAAGCAGGTTTTTCATCTGAAAAAAAATCCAATCGAGATGGACAAGAATTTAATAAACGAATTTGAATGTGAAATCGAAAGTGAGACTGACAGCGATAGTGAGTCAAGTGATAATGATGACTATCATCCTTATAACGTTAAAGAAAAGTCGAAGGAAATTTCTCTGGAGAAAGTAAACGATCTTGTACGAGATTTCGGTTAGCTCAATGATGGTGTTTAAGAGAATGCTTTAAAAAGGCTCATTTTTTTTTACTCTTTATGAATCATGCTACGTCATAAACAATTTAAATTTATATTTCTGGGAAATTCCAGAATCCTAGGTTGTAACTGTACTTTCAATGGCCGGCAGGCCTTCTCTTTAGAAATTGTCGTCTTAACCTTGAATTTATTCTCTAAAATGTTAGTATCAACTGGACAGACGTCTTTCGTTTATTTAGGGAAAGTTTTCATGTTTTTATACGTAGCTTAAACTCATCTTTGTTATCGCACGTATTGGCAGTTTAGAAGCTTAAGACCTTTGCCTGCAAACTCAATTTCTTCCCAAGCATTTTCTAGATTACAGTTGCATATTTTTAAAATAGCTAAAATGCAGCAGTTCTACCAATCTAAGTTTGTTAATGTTTATGATTCTTAAAATCTTTATCTTTGTTCGCCGCACGTTATAGCACTTTAGGGAACAAGTTGTACAATTTCTTATTTGAACGGATTTACTGTACATCTTTCGTCCAGATTGCATTTACCACTTAAACTGTTTGGACTCATCGCCCAACTCATTACTGACCCTACCATATAAAACCTTTACTGCCGCACAGGGTTTACAATTGTACTTAAATTTTCTCTGAAGGTGATTTCACTTTCCAAAATATTCTACGTCACAATTTGGGTGTCCAAATTCTCCTACTTCTACCTTTTCTCAGCCGATAAACAATAAGCATCCCTTCTTCAATTTGCACCTCGCCTACGCTAAGCCTACTCTGACTGTATTTTTCACAAATCAGTTACGAACTGCATTCCGTAGCAGAACGTAGTTATTCTCGAACCCTACCTTGAACTAAATCTCATCTGAGATCCACGAATAATTATACCATTACGAGCTTACA
>NC_046659.1:25876039-25880116 GCF_010883055.1 Belonocnema kinseyi | reverse complement strand
GCATTGTTTCTTTAATTAAACAGAATTATATACAGTTTATGAGTTTTCAATTTAGAACGGATACGCGTTCGAACATTGGTCCTTCGAGAGCCGTATGGTATAGAATCTGTGAATCAATTTGAACTTTCCGGTTATTGTTATTGTGCCTGTAATCTGACAAGCTCTAGTGAAATTGAGAATACAGCAAGTGTGTAGTGAGTGGTATATCTAATTCGTGATTGTTGTTCAAGACCGCAATTTAGAATTTGGAATTTGAATTGGAACTTTTGTACTCAAATTTGGACTCAGTTGGGATTAAAAATGTTGTCCTTTTTTGATTATTTTACTTAAAACATTTTAAGTTTGAATTTGGAGTTTGCACTTTGCATCTCAAACTTGAATTTAATTTTATTTAAACTGGGAACCTTTGCACTTTGAATTTTTGAACTTTAAACTTTTTATCTTTGAACCCGTGTGAACATTGAAGTGACGTGTACTGGAATGGAAGCTTCTAATGTGTCCCCTAAGGGTTTACATTTTTCTTACACCTTCTCTATTCCTTTACACACCCTCCACACACTTACTTGGTGGTGGAAGGGGGACCTACAGTTTAAGGTGGGTTCCGAACCACCAAGAGCAACATCCTTAAGTACTTAGGAGAAAACCTTTTTCTCTAGAGGTACCGGTCCCACGACTCTCCGGAGATAGGCCAGTGTTCACCGCATGGGCCACCGAGACTCTTCCAGTGTGCGAGGCGGGAATCGAAACTTATTGGGACAATTTAGATAAGACTAATTCGAACATCGGTGTCCTTCGTTTGAAATTACACAAGTTAGAGGGACAATATAATGCGTATAATATTGTACAAACGGCAATCGATTTAGATCCTTCTATTATTGAGGGCGAGGATAAAAGAGCAGACGAAGAGCAAAAACGTGCCGATTTTGAAGAGAAACTTTTTGAATTAATCGCAGAAGCTAGCGATCATATCTCTAGCAAAACTATTACGTCGGCAGCTGCTCTCAATAACATTGCATCAACTTCAACGTGATTTTGTTATGTACCATCTCTAATTACAGTTAATCAGGGTTCTGGCTATAGTTTACCGAAAATTCCATTGCCAACATTTGATGGCTCTGTCTAAAAATGGATTCAGTTTCGTGATTCGTATAGAGCGATAGTCGATGATAGGGAAACAATTTCGAACATTGATAAATTCCATTACTTGAGTCAGGCACTTAAAGGAGATGCAGCGCGCGTAATTCAATCGTTAGGTATATCTGATGCAAATTATCACATTACGTGGAAAAGTCTAAAGGACCGATACGAGGACTCAGACGCTCTCATTCATCATCACACCAAGGCACTTTGCGAACATAAAATAATTTCGAAAGAATCGTTTGTAGAACTTCGACAATTCATTGACATCAATAGTAATGTACGAGCATTAAAAGCACTAGGACTCATGGGATACCTTGTTATTATATTTTATGAGTAAGAAATTAGATTACAACACTAAACGCGAGTGTGAAAAACATCAAGCTATGTTAGAAAGTCGCGCAAAAATGATGGATTTTTTAAAGTTGTTAGTAACTCATTGCAAGTTTCTACAACGAACTAATGCCGAAAAACAAACGATTTTTGCGAACTATCAAAATGAATCGATTTTAATACCTAAATTCAAGAAACCGGATAGCCACCTTTCTTGGAATGTAGTTAGGAAATTTCATCTGTGTTTTAACTGTTTTTCCTCTGGATATGGAAATCGGTAGTGTCGTGCGGGTACTTGCAGAAAGAAGCATCACTCTCTGGTCTATATTGAACGCACTTCTGCAAGTGAAATACCCCATTCTTCTGGAAAATCCCTCCCGACAGAGAATTCAGAACAAAATAAACAAGCACTACGCGAAAATGTCAACTGCAATGCTTCACATCTCGTGGGATCCTCGCAGAACACTGATGATGATGATTAGAAACTGTGCATCATTTTATCTACCGCAATTGTTCATATTCAGGATCGGGACGGCAATTAACACAATTGTAGGGCATTATTGGACACGGGATCGCAACTTCATTAGATGACAGAGGATTTACGCCGCAAACTTGACCTGCCAGTTGCCGATGTTGACATGACAGTTTCGGGGGTTGAACAGACTGGCCTCAAGTTAACGAAACGTACCCGGGCTGTGATAAAATCAAAGCATAGTGGATTCCAAGCTCCTTTACGGTTTTTAGTCAACTCTCGCATAAAAAATTATATACCAATCGACCCTCAGGACTTAGAGGGAGTTGTGCTTCCAGCTGGCATTGAACTTGCAGATCTTGTCGATAAGAATCCTCGAATAGACCTCATCGGGGCTGGCTTGTTTTGGGATTTATTAAGCACGTAACCACGAAGGATTCTCCGCCCACATGGTACATCACTACAAAAAACTGCATTGGGATGGATTCTGACCGGCAATATACCACGATTTTACAATTCAAAGGGCAATAGTACAAACTGTCATCTCATCACCAAGCAGCAGTTGCACAATCAAGTTGAGCGACTCTGGGAAATGGAAAAGGGTGTTGACCGTAGTTGCCAGCGGGCTATCAACCCAGACAATATTTGTGAGCAGCATTTTGTCTTACTAAACGCGCACCTGACGTAAGATTCGTCGTTCATATTCCTTTTACAGACAGGGTCAATGTACTAAGCGAACCTTTCGAAGCTGCAAAAAAGCGACTTCATTCAGTAGAACGAAAATTGAACAGGGATCCGCATCTCAAGGATGTCTAATATGCATTCATGGAAGAGTATGAATCTTCAGGCGACAAAGCGGAGGTTTAACCAGAAAATATGCACTCTGATGGTGCATCATATTATTTGCCACATCATGCCGTTATTAAACTGGACAGCGCAACTACGAAATTGCATGTAGTTTTCGATGGATCGCAGCAAACAACGTCAGGATTGTCACTGAACGATGTACAGCACGTTGGACCCATAGTTTAGGACGACCTCTTCTCAATTGCACTACAGTTTCAAAAACATAAATATGTCATTTCAGCAGAAATTGCCAAGATGTACCGACGCATCTAAGTCGACGAGCAACAACGCAAGCAACAGAGGATTCTGTGGCGAACTGACAGCTCTCAGCCTATAAAAATCTTTGAGCTGAATACAGTCACTTATGGACCGGCAGCAGCACCATTCTTAGCAACTCTCGAGGAAACTCGAATTCTCAAGAAGCAACTCACGTCTATTTTGGAACCAGCTGGCCTTTTTCTTCGGAAATGGGCATCGAACGACGAACGAGTGTTCTTGACAGACGAACAGCCGATTGAAGATCGAGTGATTCAGGGAGATAAGAATCCCAAAACATTGGGATTGCTTTGGAAATCGACCACTGACGAACTTCGATATTCAGTGAATTCTCATGTACTTGAAGTTACGAACGTTCATATGAACGAAATTAAAGATTTTTTCCCCGAATTTTCTTTTGCCTAAATCATTTAGGATGACAAAAAATTATATTCCATCGGAAGAAGTTTTCGAAATTTTTATTTTTTGAGGGGTTGAATACCCTTACAAATCACCCATTATTCAAACCTGCCAAACACAATTTTGATTGTCGATGTTTGAAAATCTTAAAACGTCAAAAATTTTCTTTTTTTACCTCACTAATTATAAAGGGAGTGAGAAAGTTCGGCAAGACCCCTAAAAACCACCCTTAAAATAATCACATCTAAAATGTTAAAAATGACCATTTTGATTGTCGATATTTGAAAATATAAAAACGTCAAAAATTCTCTTTTTTTATCTCACTAATTATAGAGGGAGTGAGAACGTTCGGCAAGACCCCTAAAAACCACCCTTAATATAACCACACCTAAAATGTTAAAAATGACCATTTTGATTGTCGATATTTGAAAATATAAAAACGTCAAAAATTCTCTTTTTTTACCTAACTAATTATAGAGTGAGTGAGAAAGTTCGGCAAGACCCCTAAAAAGCACCCTTAAAATAACCACACCTAAAATGTTAAAAATGACCATTTTGATTGTCGATATTTGAAAATATAAAAACGTCAAAAATTCTCTTTTTTTATCATCATA
>NC_046659.1:25873031-25875939 GCF_010883055.1 Belonocnema kinseyi | reverse complement strand
ATCTAGTCGGGAGTGGTGCTGACTGAAAACAGATGATTTGGAGCGATTCGCGCGCCATATGTTGGTCATTCTAAGGACTTATTGAACTACCCTCGTACAAAATAAAGAAGGGATGCTTATTGTTTATTGGCTGAGGAAAGGTAGAAGTAGAAGAATTTGGAACCACCCAAATTGTGATGTAGAATATGCTGGAAAGTGAAATCATCTTTAGAGCAAATTTAAGTACAATTGTAAACCCTGTGCGGCAGTAAAGGTTTTATATGGCAGGGTCAGTAATAAGTTGGGCGATGAGTCTAAACAGTTTAAGTGGTAAATGCAATCTGGACGAAAGATGTACAGTAAATCCGTTCAAATAAGAGTTTTTACAACTTGGTCCCTAAAGTGTTAGAACGTGCGGCGAACAAAGATAAAGATTTTAAGAATCATAAACATTGACAAACTTAGATTGGTTTAACTGCTGCATTTTAACTAAACTGCCAATACGTGCGATAACAAAGATGAGTTTAACCTACGTATAAAAAAATAAAAACTTTCCCTAAATAAACGAAAGACGTCTGTCTCCTTTCTAAACAATTCTGGTTCAAATGGAAATTACCGCCCACCTTGAAAGGTCTCCTTTCTAAACAATTCAGGTTCAAATGGAAATTAAACTTATTATTCTTACATGCAAACGTAACCAACTACATTTAAATTTATACATTAAATGGTTTACACATAGGAAATTATTCGAAATTGAAAAGTTCTTATGAAAGTTCCATTAAAAAGAAATACAGAGTATCATAATTCAGTGATGACGTTAATCACTCGTTGTTGAGGTGTCCATTCGAAGAACACACAATTTCGATACTGGTGTGTGACCATTTGTATCGCTGCTGAAGCTAGTGCAAATATTCCTTTTGCTAGCCTTGCCAAAAGTGCTGGACCATCTGTTGTATAGGAAGATGACGCAAATTTGCTTGCGGTAGTACAACCAATGAGTCTCCAATAAGGAAATGTCCAGGAGTGAGAGGTTCGAGGTCATTGGAATCAACAGATAAGGGTGACAAAGGTCGCGAATTCAAGTAGGCTTCTACTTGAGTCAAGAGAGTGTACAATTCAGGGAAAGTGAGTGGAATTTCGTCGATAACTCGCTTCAAATGAGGTTTTACTGATTTTACGGCACTCTCCCATAATCCGCCGAAATGTGGAGCGTGAGAAGGAATGAAATGCCAGTGTTTTCCTTCTCGAGATGCAAAATTCGTCACACGTTCCAGATGTTCTGAAGTAAGCAACAGTCTTGCGAGTTCAGTTAATTTATTTTTAGCGCCGACAAAATTGGTTTCGTTGCCCGAGTATGCATCTTGTGGAAGACCTCGTCAAGGTATAAATCTATGAAAACAGCTCAAGAATCCCGTTGTTGTAAATCCGTTGCCAATTCCAGATGGACCGCCTTAGTCGCGAAACATATAAATATGCATAGATATGCCTTCGGGATCGTTTTACTCCGAGGTCTACCCTTAACGAGATACGGTTCTTCATAATCAGCTCCGCAGGAATTAAAAGGACGAGACGGTGTGACTCGTGCCGCAGATAAATTTCTCATGATGTATTCTGTGCCTACTGGTCTCACCCGAAAACATCGAATACACTTTTTTGAAGGGCATTTGCTCGAGTCAGAGATTTCTCCTTTTTGTTCAAGATCCTGAATCTCAGTGCGAAAGTATTCTGTTTGTACCATTTTTATCAACTTATTTTTTGTTGATTCTATTTCAATAGGTGTGAGATAGCCTGTCCTAAGATCCGTCGTGGGCCAGCTAAATTGTTTAAAATTCTAAAACACCACGAAAGTACCCTACACAATTTCATGAATGATGAGAAAAGTTCAAAAATACCTGAATCACGTTTTGTGATAGTAACTTGACTCGAAGTAAGATTTTTCTTCATTTTAGGGACGTTTTCAAGATCGACTATTAGTGAAGTGGGCCAGTTATCAGGATCTCGCGAAAGCCATGCTAGTCCATGCCATCGGAGGTCTGGTGTCAATAATTCAGCTGGATTGATTCCTCTTGAGATGATGTCTGCTGGGTTATCTGAGGATGAGACGTGATTCCAAATTCTTTCTTTCGTCAGTTCTTGAATCTTTGTAGATCTGTTGGCAACATAAGTTTCCCACTTGTAAGAGGGACCCTTAATCCATGCGAGTGTGATCGTCGAATCACACGAGAAAAATGAATGATCGAATTTCATATCCAGTGACGTACTAACCTTGTGAAAATATTCAGCCAGTAATAGATCACCACAAAGTTCTAAACGAGGCAAAGAAATCTTTTTTAATGGAACCACTATCGATTTAGCACACAAAAGATTGACTGTGACAATTTCCTTCATCATCCACAGAACGTGCATAGATGCTCCGTAAGATTTCTTAGAAGCATCACAAAACCCGTGCTATTCTATTTCAACTGGGTTGTTACATAGAATGAGTCGTGGAACACTGATTTGGTTGAGAACATCCAGTTCGTCTCGAAACTCTATCCATTTTGCATGCATTTTTTAAGTTAAATTTTCATTCCAATCTAACTTGACTTTCCAAAGTTCTTTTGGAAAAAAATCCTTGCTCGTACAATAGCAGGACCCACTATTTAGACCTGCCTAATGCAAGTTTGATTGTCGATATTTGAAAATATAAAGACGTCCAAAATTCTCTTTTTTTAATTCAATAATTATAGAGTGGTTGAGAAAGTTCGGCAAGACCCCTAAACACCACCCTTAACATATCTGCACCTAAAATGTTAAAAATGACAATTTTGATTGTCGATATTTGAATATATAAAAACGTGAAAAATTATCTTTTTTTACCTAACTAATTATAGAGTGAGTGAGAAACTTCGGCAAGACCCCTAAAAACCACCCTTAAAATAACCACACC
>NC_046659.1:25869748-25872931 GCF_010883055.1 Belonocnema kinseyi | reverse complement strand
ACTTCAGTTAATAAGGGAGGGTTGGGAGAGGGGGGTAAGTAGAACTGGAACCGAGAGAGTCGTCTTGGGTTTGTGTTTTTGTTTTCATGCTGAGAAGGTCACAATTAAAATAAACTTTTTTTAAATCTCATTCAATTTATTTCAAGTAACCTTTTTTGTATTTTTAAAATGTATGTAATTACTTATTCTGGTTGAAAATAATTGAACCTCTTACGATCAAAAGCGGGGATTCTACTTGAGCAGAAATGTGCTTTGAAAGTAATTTACAAAACTATCATTCGAATTTTAATTTTAAAGACTGATAATTATACACATTTTTCAGGCGCATCTTTCTTATTCTTCTACAAAAATTTTTAGGTTTTTCAGTTTTTTAAATCAGTTTATCCTACGTTTCCAAAACTCTTCTGAAGTTTAAATTCGTTTTAATCTCATCAATTCAACTCAATATTTCTTGATTTTATTCGATTATTTACAACATTTTTGTTCGCAAATTAAAAAAAAAACATTTCATAACTGCCGCTAAAAAACATCATATTTTGATCCTTGCAGATTCTGCGACTTGAATTGTGAAATGTATTGATTTGAAATGGATTTATTCCTAAATTTTATACTCTTTCAAGCAAAAATAAATCGTTTCTTTCTTCTGACTTTTCTGAAATTATAATTCGAATGACGTTTAATGGAAAAATTTTGCTATGAATTGATATTTTTTAATTTTATGAACAAATTTTACATAAAAAAAAGCACATTTTGGGTGTTTTGAAGCAAAAAAAAATCGTTTTTTCATCTGTCTTTGCTCAAATAATATTAACAATTTTAGTCATGCATTAACATTTGTTAATTTTACGTAAAAATTATATAAACAAATGCATATTTTGTGCGTTTTTAAGCAAAAAAAAATTGGGTTTTCATCTGATCTTGCTCCAGTTATATTAAAAAACGTAGCTATGCATGACAATTTGTTAATTTCTCGAAAAAATTATATTAAAAAAATGCACATTTTGTACTTTTTCAAGCAAAAAAAAATCGCTTTTTTTCTTCTGACCTTGCTGAAATCATATTTCGAATAACGTTTAATGGAAAAATTTGACTATGAATCAATATTTTTTATTTTATTAAGAAATTACACATAAACAAATGCACATTTTCGGCGTTTTCAGGTAAAAAGTAAATCGTTTTTTCAGCAGACCTTGTTCAAATCATATGAACAAATTTGGTTATGCTATAACATTTTTTATTTTACCGACAAATTAAATGCACATTTTGTGCTTTTTCAAACCAAAAAATTTCAATTGATTTGTTGAGGGACTTAACAATTTTGTTGAGAACTTTTCTTAGGTTAAAAATTATTTTTCTTAAGTAACAATTTAACCATTCCATTTTTTATTGTGAATTCAACTATTAAAGTTTTTATGGGGAATTTATCGTGTATTTTTGGTTTGTAAATGAAACTGTTGGCAGCAAAGTTGAACTAAATTCTTAAAAATTCATATAATTAGTAAAAAAACTTACAATTTTGTTTAAAAAATAGTCTTTTGGATTGAAAATTTATTATTTGGAGTAGAAACTTCATCTTTATTGGTTGAAAATGCAGGCGTCTTCTAACAACGTCGTCTGTTTGGAAAATTTTTCTTGTTTAGTTCAACTATTTTTTGCCGAAAATTTGGACTCTGAAATTTGGAAGAATCAATCGAATGCATTCTATTTAAAACAATTCAGCTGGAAGTTGTTCAATTTTCAACTCTGATTCACATTTGCTCCTTTTAAATAAACAGTCCAATATTATCACATATTAAAAAATATATTCTTTTTCATTAAAAACCATTTATAAATTAAATGAAGGTTGAAAATAGTTTCTATAATCGGCATAATCGCATTTCGATATATTAAATTATTTACCACTAAGCCAAAGCACAAATCTTCCACTATGAGGAAAATAAATTTCAGCATTTTCACTCTAGCCACAACCGGTTTCCCCAGGCAGTGGATGAGTCAAGGGGGACATAGTGACGTCAACCCATTGGCAAATTTCCCTCTCCGATCGGTTCAAGTGACAAGAGCACATCTGCCGAAGGAGTATTGAACACCCTATCCCGAGCCGATATATCGCCTTCCCGATACAAAATCGAGTCGAGCTAAAATCGACATGATCCAAACCCGATACCGGACGCTGGGATCGTGTCGATATCGGGAAATATCGCTCGACGGCATCACTACCTTCACCCGTTATTTCATCAGGCCTGATTTAATGTCAAGTATTGGGAGAGAAAATTCAGAAGACTCAATTAATTGTTCCATCATGACGTTCTTAGACCCAGGTTCTAAAGCTAGCCTTATCGGCCACGTTTTTTTTTATAATGGTTACTCCGAATATCCCATTCACAAAGAAAGCACTGGTATGCTGTGTTTCCTTTTTGTTAATCCAACAATATTGTAAATATTTTTAAATTCCCATAAATTTTCCAATTGTGTTCCGAATACTTGATTTTTTCGAGTACTATTTTAAGAACTGGGCAATCTTCTTTTATCTTAACCGAGTACGAGACAGAAATAGGGACATATACATTAGTATTATAAAATAATTCATCTTTTAAGCTTTTCTTGGAAG
The DNA here is from genome assembly GCF_010883055.1 of Belonocnema kinseyi. Taxonomy (NCBI): domain Eukaryota; kingdom Metazoa; phylum Arthropoda; class Insecta; order Hymenoptera; family Cynipidae; genus Belonocnema; species Belonocnema kinseyi. Next base: position 25,870,323 of record NC_046659.1, on the reverse strand, counting down.
AATCCATCAAGAGTCTCCACTCATTAGCTTTGTAACTCCCCGATTTTACTTTATTGATCAATCCATTAACGCCTTGACAATAGGCAAATGAATGTTCTTCATCTTGAGAAAAATATTGTCGATATTCTTTTTCTTGTTGTCTATAAAAGGACGCGCTCACTGTAGTTGCTCCTGAAACATTATGTATTGACCACGATGCCAGATATTTTGTTCCATCGGTTCGAACGCGTAACCGTTCTAAATTTAAAACTCATAAACTGTATATAATTTTGTTTATTTAAAGAAACAATGTAACACTACAAAAAAGAGATTATATATATATATATACATTTGTAAGCTGGTGATGGTGTCATTTTTCGTGGATCTCAGATGAGATTTAGTTCAAGACCGGGTTCGAAAATAACTACGTTCTGCTACGGAATGCAGTTCGTAACTGATTTGTGAAAAATACAGTCAGAGTAGGCTTAGCGTAGGCGAGGTACGAGGGTAGTTCAATAAGTCCTTAGAATGAAGTATAAAAACAATTTTTTTTGGGTAAATTTTTTTTTATTTTTCAACATAATCTCCTTGGAGCT
>NC_046659.1:25865896-25869648 GCF_010883055.1 Belonocnema kinseyi | reverse complement strand
TGAAAAATCTCTATCCCTTCCACACACTACTCCTTTCCCCTGCCGAATGAGTCACGCCTACCCCGAAAGGGAAATGGCTTAATGGTGTAATAATAATAATAACAAATAAAATATGTTCAATTTTTTCTAAAAATTTGGAAACATTAAAAATTTTAGTATTTAAATACACTTAAAATTTAAGATTTTTATATTAAATTTTGATAAGACATAATAGATATGTATGTAAAATGAAAAAATAATAATAAAAGTCGATAAAAGAAGAACTTTCAGATAATGAAAGAAACTCCTTGAGAAAAAATGTAAAAAAAAATGTAAAAAAAAAATGTAAAAAAAAATGTAAAAATATATAATGTTCTATATTTTTCACAGGAATTTTGAGAAAAATAATTTTATCTCTTTGAAATCTTTCGGAATTCCCTTAAAGCTTCTAAAGTTTATTTTTTTGAAATCTTTGAAAATCTACACTTCTAAAAAATTTAAGTTTAAAATTTGATTCGAATCTCTTCAATTATTCTAAATATTTCTTGAATTTACTGGATTAATTACGTTTTTTAAAACTTTTTAATCTTATCAAATTGAAACATTTTGCTTTAAAATCTTCTACACTCTACTTTTAAATTTTAGGAAATCGTTTGATGTGTTTCAAGATCTTTTTGACTTTTTTCAAAGTACATTTTTTATAATAAAAATTATTTTAAATTTTCAAACGATTATTAGAAAAATAATAATTTTTTTTTCTAATAGTTTCAAACCTTCTAATCTTCTAATCTTTACAAATTATTAAAATTTTTCCTGATTTTTTTGCAGGTTTTAATTATTTTTTAATCGTTTCAAAATTTCTGAATATCTCGTAAACTTACTAAAATTTGAAAGCAAATTTTTCAAACCAACATAAACATAACAAAAAATGGTGAAACGAAATCGCGCAAGAAGGCAATAAGAATTAAATTCCTTATTTTCTCTAAAATTATATAATATGGCAAAATTATGAAATAATTTTGAAAAATTGTGATTTTTTTTTAATTTTCTCTCAAAATCCATTCCATTCCATTTTTGGTTGCAAATAATTTTTTAACTGAAAATCCAACTATATGTTTAAAAGTTGAACTATTCTGTTGCAAATTTAATGGTGTATTTTTTTATTAACATTTTTCAGTTGAAAATTAATTTCTTCCAACGAAAATTGAACTATTTTTAAATTAAATTTTTTTTAAATAACTATTTTGGTTGATAATGCAACTGTTTTGTTGACAATTAGATTTTTTTGTTGTTGAAAAACATCTTCTTATACTAAAAATGTAACTGTTTAATTTTTGGTGAAATTTTTTTGGTAGGAAATTGACCTTTCTCAGTCAAAAATTCTTCTTTTTTGGTAGAAAATTCTTATTCTTTTTTAAGAATTCATCTATTTCAATCAAGAATTCATTTCTTTGGATGAAAATGCATTTTTTGGTGAAACTTCTTTTCTTTTGGTATAAAATGGTTGAAAGTTCTTTTGTTTTTTTTTCATTAAACTATTTTGCTAAAAAACTGTTGGTTGTAAATTTATTTTTCACTCTGATAATGTACCGTTTTTCGTTGAAAATTTATCTATTTTATTTAAAAAATTTTTGTTATTTTAAAATTTTGAATTTCTGTTTTCGGTAGAAAGTTATTGGTTTAAAAATTAAATTTGTTTGCAAATTAAATTTTTTTCTTGGAAATTTAAATATTTTGTTGAAACTTTAATTTTTGGGGGCTGATAATTATTTTTCAACTGAAAATTTATCTATTCAACTTTTCGTTGAAACATCATTTTTTTAAATTAATTTCTTTCGTTGAAAATTCCATTTTTATCTGAAAATTTGTCTAGTAGATTTTGTATCGAATGCTTATTGTTTTAGTTTAAAATTCTTTCCTGTAGATGAAAATTGAAACATTTTGTTGACACTTTTTTCTTGAAATTTTTTTTTTACATTCTCATCAGAGAATGTATTAGATTTGTGTAAAATTTGACCCCCCCCCCCCCCACCCAGTTTTTGTCAAATGTCCACGTTTTGAGACCCCTTGAATCCGAAAAACAGGTTTTTACGAATGTGACTGTCTGTCTGTGAACACGATAACTTTTGAAAAAATTAATCGATTAGATTGCCATTTGGTACACTCGTTTAGTGTCCTAAACTAACGGTCAAGTTCGTTAGCCAGCCATTTTGGATGAAAATTTAAAAAGTGGGCACATTTTGAATATTTTTGAGACCACTTTTTTAAAAAATCAAAAATCCTCTGTACGGTTATTCATAGAATTCAAAAAGTTTAACAATTTACCCTAATGCCTTTTTTGAAAAATCAAAAATTACTAGAGTCATAGCATTTTCAAAATCCAGAAAAACAAACTAAAATGAACAATTTAAGCCAAATAACGCATGATACGAAAAAAACTATGGAGAAAAAACGTTACTTTTCGAAAGCCCTACAAGATTATAACAATTTTTGTAAACAAATTAGATAAACAAATTCAAAATTTGGCCCTTTCGCGTAGAAAAAATGGTTTGTACTGGAAATTTTCTAAGCTATTGGACGAATGACTGCTAGTCACAAAAATATTTAAGAAGTTAACAATATCCATTCTTATAAATAATAAGGGATGGGATACAGCTAAGTACAAAATGATTGGGCTGGGGGAAGGGGGTAACAGCTTAAAATGGGATCCGAACCTCAGTAAAAGTAAAAATGAATCATTGAAGAATCATAATTGAATCAACAAAATTCAAAGTATTATTAAATGAGGACAACTTCACCATAAAAAATAATTAAAATACACTGTGCTACCTGAAATGCTTTTCAAATTTTTTAAAGAAAAATGTGATTTTATTACACCATTCCAAATTGTGCGTCGATTGAGCCCTACATTTTTGCATGCTCCAGGAAAGTGAATGGAAAAAATTGAAACTTTGCTAAATTAAAGCACGAAACCTACCCTTTAAAATGATACGAACATAAAAAAATATATTTACTGGTCCTCGAATTATTATAAAAAATATAGATGCATGTCAGATACAACGTTGACAAAAGATTAAAGCTCGACGGATCAACTTTCGTCCTGTTCACGCTTCGATATTCTTTTTGATAAATTATTATTACCATTGATAACACAGCCACACACAAAAAAAGTGTGCGGATCTGGTAACAAGACACACGTATTTCTATGGATTTTGGGGCGCTGAATTTAAATTCAGTATCAAAAATCACCCATCACGTCATGGTTGAGCCATAACCGCAAAAAATGACAAAAAATCATGCACTGAGGCAAATAAATTTCAAAATAATGCCAGTGATGCAAATTTTCACTTCAAAAACATGTCGACAACTGTGAAGGATCAACCCTTGCCTGATATCAACTTATTTAACATAACTTAACCCAACAGAACCTGACCTCACCTAACCTGAATTAACAGAAATTTATTGAACTACACCTAAAGCTCTGGAAGCATATTTTCCCAGTAACAAATGTGTGCTACATCGAATAGGTCAACTCGAGCCTAACCTAACCTCACGAAACACAATTAAACTGATTGTGTTGTCCCGTTGTGTTTGCGGTACCGTTTGAATCAGCTTGGGCTTAACCTGCAAAGAGGTCAAACCTATCCTAACCTAAAAAAACCTGATCGAACCTAACCTAACTTAACTTCACGTAACACAATTAAACTCATTGTGTTGTCCCGTTGTGTTTGCGGTACCGTTTCATTCAGCTTCGGCCTAACCTACATAGAGGT
>NC_046659.1:25860742-25865796 GCF_010883055.1 Belonocnema kinseyi | reverse complement strand
ACAGGTGGTTAAAAATTTAGACGCACATTACTCATTTGAAGAAACTTAGAACTACAAGTAGAATTGACCCCATTTCAATTAACCTGACAATGTTTGTATCAAGTAAAATGTAGAACTGTAACTTAAACATGCAAATGATAACCTATTAAATATAGCACACATTTAAGACTGAGAACCGTACGCTTAAATAGCTACACGCGTAGTTGAATTTTATTCGGCTAGGTTAGGTTAGGTCAGGTTTTTTTAGGTTAGGATAGGTTTGACCTCTTTGCAGGTTAAGCCCAAGCTGATTCAAACGGTACCGCAAACACATCAGGACAACACAATCAGTTTAATTGTGTTTCGAGAGGTCAGGTTAGGTTAGATTTATTTCTAGGTTGGGCTCGAGTTGACTCATTCGATGTAGCACACATTTGCTACTGGGAAAATATGCTTCCAGAGCTTTACGTGTAGTTCAATAAATTTCTGTTAATTCAGGTTAGGTGAGATCAGGTTCTGTTTGGTAAAGTTATGTTAAATAAGTTGATATCAGGCAAGGGTTGATCCTTCACAGTTGTCGGCATGTTTTTGAAGTGAAAATTTGCATCACTGGCATTATTTTGAAATTTATTTGCCTCAGTGCATGATTTTTCGTCATTTTTTGAGGTTATGGCTCAACCATGACGTGATGGGTGATTTTTTTATACCGAATTTGAATTCAGCGCCCCAAAATCCATAGGAATACGTGTGTCTTGTTACCAGATCCGCAAACTTTTTTTTGTGTGGCTGTGTAATTCGAGAACCAGTGAATATTTTATTATGTTCTTGATCTCATTTTAAAGGTGAAATTTAAAACTTTAATTAATTCAAGTTTCAATTTTTTCCAATGATTTCCATAAATCAATCGACGCGGTATTTAATAAGCTTTGTAGCAGAATAAAAAAACCTTTTCTAACTTAATATTTCGGATTTAGTATTTAATGCGATTTTAGAGAGTGGACGCAGAATTTTGACAGTTAATTTACCTCTAAGAGGAATATGAATGCTGGTAATATGCGAAATTCGAAACTTAATTTTTTGGTTAATAAAAGTATTAACAGTATTTCAGTTAATTAACAACGTCAAGATAGAGCTTTTCTCAATGTCAAAAAAATATTGTTATCTTATTTAAAAATAATAAACGTAAGAAATCTTGCAATGTGGGCAGACATGATCTTTCTTTATGACGATGTATAAGTTTCGGTTTTGGTGTATACATTTAAATATACTTTTTTTATTAATTTGTTTGCCTGAAAATAGAGTTCTATTTAAAAAAAGGATACTAGAAAGGACCATTTTCAAAATAGAGAACAGGATGCGAACCTACCATTCATCTTTAAAAACTGAAAAATAAAACATTTGTTTAATTCATAAGAGAAACATTGAGTCTCGGGCCATTTCGTCATTCATGTTATCTCATAATATTAAACTACACGATAATTTTTCAGACTTGATACCGAGATTATTCCAAGCTTTAAATTACAAATTTGTTATGCTTCTAATTGGAGATTATTTAACTTATTCAAAATTCACAGTTTTTAAATTATCACTGAATATATTGAAGGCAGTGTTGGGTAGTTATTTGCTACTGAAACTTTACATTATTTATGACTTTTAGGGTAACTCTGTTACTAGTCTTAACGATTCAAATATAACTTGTTATTATTGAAGTTACTATCAATTTTGTGTATATCTCCTACAGAAAGCCCCGCTCAGTGAACAGAAAAATTCTCAGTTTTCTTTTTGATTTTTTGAAGTCATAATGAGAGCAGCTACATAAATTCATGTTAACATGCTCAGAGTGCAAGTGTGTTGGATCAATTTTCAAATTTCTAACAGCTATTTGTGAGGTACAACCCGACACATCCCATCTGTGCTTCTGATGAAAGGCGCTGATGAAAGCAGCTGCCTTTAAAAGTTAAAACCTTTTATTAAAAAAAGAATAATTGATATGTTTATAACTTAATTTTTATTTTATTCTAAATATATATTATTGTTCACTTGCGGAAACAGAATGTGTATTTTTTATTTAAGGTAACTGGAAGTTACTTTCTCTAGTAACTGTAACGAGTTACAAATAATGTTACTCTAACGAGTAGCAAATAATTTAACTGTAATATGTTACATCTAATACAACTGTAACTAGTTACCCAATTAGCGAAGTAACGTAACTGGAACTAGTTACTTCAAAAAAACAACTTGCCCAACACTGACTGAAGACCTTGAATTTAAAATTCATTTTAGATACTTAAAAAGATCATAACTCTCATCGAGGTAATATAATATACTTTCGGATTATAAAATACCATGGCTGAAAATAGGAAAAACATCTGCAATTTCACACCTAAATATTGAAAAACATTTAGAACACAAATATACTGGTATGAATTATATAGGATAAAACTAAATTCAAAATACTATTTTAATCAATAAATTAATTTAAACCTAGACACGGCCTTTTAGGTTATAAGACAAATATGCCTTAGGAGATCTTAATCTTAAAAATATAAAACACTACGATTGAGTAACAAAATGAGAACGTACTTTTTTTTATTTATTGTTAACCGAAAACAGTAACATGTTACCGTTATTTTACAAAAAAGTAACTTGCTATCGTTATCAATAAATATAAATTGTAACAGTAATGTGATTGAAAGTAACGCGCTGCTCTCAACCCCAGTGTATTACATTGCTGAACACGTACCAAAAAGCGTGGTCCATGCGAAATTCGACATAAAGGGGCTAAAAGGAAATAGCATTTTATATGTAAGTGAAAGTCGTACATATTACCATTAAAAAGCACATTAGCTTTCTAAAGCATTGCTATTCTTTACCAAATAAAAAGTACACACACTGTCTGTGATCGGTAAACGAGCAAGGTCCAGAAAATATTTTATACATTTCAATCGTAAAAGGAGGTTAGGATCAGCACTAACTTCGAAGCTTCAAAACCGCCATTTTGCTTTAGTAACACATTGTTTAACCTTCGTATAATAAAAAAATATAGATTGAAATATACTAAGGAGAAGGTTCTTTTTGACTTGCAAAAATAATAACAGGTACTAAATTTGTTCGGACGTTGATAAATCAGCAATAAGCAAGGTTCCTTACGACGAGAGAACGGTATTTTAGGTAGAATTTTTGGGCGCTATGAGCCGGTGCGACTGCTTTGATACAATTTTACTTATTTCGGAAAAAATGAAAGCTACAACAATCGAAATTTACCTGGAATTATCGGTAATTCGGTGGAAGTCGTTTCACAATTTTATAAAAAAACTACATGCTGATAGACATCATACACTGATTGGCGGCAACCACTACTAATGCAACGAATAACAACTATCAAACTGCAAAATAAGAACATACAACACACATACAAGGCTTGCAATGTACCAACTTTGGCATGTTGAGCTACTGCGCTTGTCTAGCCCAGCGACTCTTATATATCGCTGTTAGCGCGTGATTTAAACCTGGCATAATTAACAATTATTGAAATTAAAATAGATCTTTATTATAAATTGTACATTAGTATCAGAAATTACGTAATTTGTGATATAAGGTTAGAACAAAAATACCATTGTGTATATTTTGTAAATAATAGCACATTCTCTTTCAATTCAAAAGGTCAATTTATATTTCATTAATAAAGGATTTTATAGAAACATGTTTATTTAACGAGCCGAGCCTATACTGAAATTTTGCTGAGAATAACCGAATTTTTATAGTATAAGCAGAAACTGGCTCGATTTTCAATATAATCAATGATCATTTTTGTCCCTTTTTTCTCATTATAAGCGTCATTCTGTGACGTCTCTGAATTAAAAAGAACTTTTCTGAGCTGAAACCTTTATTTTCATGTATTGATCTAGTATTTTTGTTTGTTTTTTTTAATCGAAAGTTTTACATGAAATCATGCCCATATTGATATACATTATATTAAATGTTAGAAATATAGTTATTAAAAAATTAGATGGTGAAATGTAAGTTAGCCTTTAAAACCAAAAGAAAATATTAATTACAAAATATACACTTTATTATTTTTTTCGCACCTTAAATCACAATTTACGTCATTTCTGATATTATGCAATTTATAATAAATATATACTGTTAATTACACCCGTTTAAATCGCGCGCCAACAGTGACAAATGAGGGTCGCTGCGCCGGACAAGCGCAGTAGCTCAACATGTCAAAGTACGGGGTACTCCAAATCTGATTAATGCTGCTGTACTGGAACTGGTTCAACTTTTATGAGTTTTGATTGGTAACAGTTGGTGCTATTTTCAAAACAAAATTTTATCTTTAACAGGATTTAATACAGAATAAAAACAACAATCAAACAAGAACTGTATTAATTATTGGGAAAGTTAATTATTAAGGTAAGGGAAAAATAATATTCATTTTGAAACACATGTACTTCAACATTTTCAAAAAGCAAAGAATTAATAAAAAAAAAACAGTTCGAACTGTTCGCGCCCCATAAAAATATCAAAGTTCCGGTACAGCGGCGACTATTAGAGGAGGGAACGTGTCTCAACTCTCCCGGGATGCGTTCCAGGCGACCACCCGGGTGAATTGGTGGGTGAAGTAAAGAAGTGGGCGGAGTTTACTAGTGTGAAGTGGAAGGAGAACGGTACAATGAACGGTTTCGAGTGTGCGTCGGATGTACGTTTGGTGAAAGATAATTGAGGTTACGTGACTCAAAAGTTCAAAAAATGCAAGAACAGGATAAGAAGATTTTAATTGCTGCTTCAGTAACGAGGTAATTGTTATTACTAACAGTGATGTGTTCAATAATAGTAGAAAGTGATGAAGATACTAAACTTTAGATTATGAAGATACTAAACTTTAGTCGAGTGACCCCCACTCTTCACCCGAGTGAAGCCCAACCCTCACCTAACGTCGTAGAACGGTTCCGAGTACACGCGGGTCACTGATATATATATACGAGGGTAGTTCAATAAGTCCTTAGAATGACCAACATATGGCGCGCGAATCGCTCCAAATCATCTGTTTTCAGTCAGCACCACTCCCGACT
>NC_046659.1:25851631-25860642 GCF_010883055.1 Belonocnema kinseyi | reverse complement strand
AATATTATCATTATAAATTATTACTTCAACATTAATGACTGGTTGACCATTTATTAATAATATTAGTTCAACTTTTAACTAAAACAATTATTTTTCTGCCTCAAAATAATAAATTTTGAAGAAAATACATACATTAAAAAAAATAGTTAAAATTGTTTTTAAAAAAATAGATAAATTTTTGAACAAAAAATAAAATTTTTATCCAAAAGCCAGAACTGTATACTAAAAAAAAGGAATTTTTAATAAAATACATGAATTTTTCACAAAAGAAATTTATTTCCCACCAAGACTAATTTTGTATACAAAAAATCGATGTTTAATCATAATTAAATTTTCGACAAAAAAGATTAATTTTCTACTAAGAAAGACTCGTAAAGACTCGAATCACTTTTCAATAAAACATAGAATAGTTAAATTTGTAGTTAAAAAAATTGATTTTTAATCCAAAACAAAAAGAATTTTCTATAAAATAGTTAAATTTTCAGAAAACAAATTTTTCCAACTAAATTTATGAATCGCCAACCAAAAAAAAACTAAATTTTCAACAAAGTAGTTCCACCTTCAACCTGGAAATATGAAAATTATTTTTTTCACGAACTCAAGCGAATTATGAAAAAAATTTCATTTCAAAAAGTTGTACCTCCAATTCTTTAGAGTAAGCTGAAAATTTCTCCAAACTGCCAAAACAACGTTAATTTTTAGAAAAACTGAATAATGTAATTTACGAAAAAGGCCAACTTTAATTTTTCAGTTAAATAGTAATATGAAGGAGATCCTGTGAATTTGCTTCTCGCTAAACTAAGCAGGAAAATTCAAAAATTTTTTATTTCTGACACTTGATAATCAGAATTTTGTAAATGCCACGGTTTCATCTTTTATCTACAGTTCATCCACCTCTTCTGCAAACGACCTTTATATTGTAACAATTTTAAATGAAAAAAATACTTCTCAAAAGCTTGGTATAGTGAAAACAGAAGTCAAATAAATTTTTAACCAAGAAGAAGCTATTCCCGAAATATTTATACGTGAAAAATTACATGAAAACATTTAAGGGCATGTGATACTTACAGTTTCCCCGGCTTTTTTCCCACAAATATGACAATTTTTAAAAACTGAATTCGGAGATGCTATAAAATATCATAACGGACGTCCCCAGACTCTTTTTTGAGGGATAATAACAAAAAAAATTATTGTGCTAAATAAAAATGTTATGCATATCCATGATTTTGAGGTTGCGTCGTTTTTCCTCTCTGCCTTTCCGATAATCTGGAAATTATTTATGAAATAAACTTTTTTGATTGCCTGCAAACAAGGTTAGTTCCGGGAGATTAATTACTATCTTTATTTGTAAGTCCAAAGTTTTCGGCCAAAAATATTATGTAGTTTGGAAGTAACGCTCGGGTGAATTGTAACACTCATAACCTCGAAATATACACGCACGTTGTTCGCCATATCAAAAATTGTTTGATAAAAAAAATACAAAAAAAGTGTGTGAGGACGTCCGTTAGCATGTTCGCTATCATTTCCCAGATTTTGAAGGCAAAATATTTCTTATCCTAGGAAAAAAGCCGGGGGAATCTAACACTGAAAAAATCGATAATATTTCCTAAGCGCTATGCAAATTAATTACATTTTGCTAAATTAAAACTTTTTTGAATTAACCTACAAAAAAGTGTTTGGGGACTTTCGTTAGCATGTTCGCCATCATATCCAAAAATTTTAAGACAAAATATTTATTATTCTAGAAAAAAAGCAGGGGGAACCTACAAACTGGTAAAATGGACAATTTTCTAACTATCACATACCCTTAAATTAAATTAAAAATTAAATTAAAAAATTACTATAAAAAAGTTGTATTCAATAAAAATTGGGATAGTTGGATTTTCACTTATACAAATTATACAATAATGATAATGAATGATAATAATAATGAATGATGAGATAATAATAAATGATAGATTTTTCACAAAAGACATGAAATTTCAAACAATACATGTCCATCGAAAAAGATCAAATTTAAGGTAGAATATATAAATATCGATTCAAAGTTGTTCAATTTTCATAAAGCACATTAATTTTCAATTTAAAAATTACTATAAAAAAAATGTTTTCAATATAAATTAGAATAGTAAGATTTTCAGTTCTAAAAATGAATTTTTGGTTAAGAAAATGAATTTGATTCTAAAATTTATTTTCCGCCGAAAAGGTTACTTTTTCTCACCGAGAAACAAAAACTTTTCACAAAATACATAAAATGTCAACCAAATATTTGATTTTCTAAAGAAATTCTCCATCTACTGTAAACTTAACTTACAATAAATTTTCATCGAAAAAGATCAAAAGTAAGGTAGAACCAATAAATTTGGATTTAAAGTTGTTCAATTTTTATCAAGGATATTAATTATCAATTTAAAATTAAATTTAAAAATTACTATAAAAAAATTGTTTTCGATGAAAATGGGAATAGTAAAACATAAAACTTTATGTATAACACATCAATTATATTCTTCTAATGAATAAAATATGCTCCTTCTTTTGTTCTCATAAACTTCACATTTCGAATTTCGCGCTCGTGACCCGGGTGGTCCCCTGGAATGCACCCCTAGAGAATCTGTAGATGTTTCCGTACTTTTTCTTTTCAGCGGTGAAATGCAACACAAAGATACCGCAGTGGCAATTAGGTATTTTCACTTCAACCCTCAGCTAATTTCACTTTGTTAAAAGCTAAGGGGAAAACAATGGATCAAATTCATGGAACAAAAGTTTATTTCTGTAATATCTTTGTAATAGACCTTTTCATTTCAATTCGGAAGTTAGTGATGCGCAAACGCGGCCGCCATAACACCTCCCGTGAGTTCAAAAAAGTCGGTCCCTTTTGACAAACAGAGGTAAAAATGTGCGCAAATATGCAATTTTTGAAATTTAATTTGGATGCCAAAGATGTGCCAAGTGCAGAATTAATAGCTGAATTGTGAGTATAAGGCCTAATTTGTACTCAATCAAAAATATGCCTGCAGTGTCGAAAGGAATCGACAAAGGGAAAAAAGAACGAATTAGCTGCAAGGTGATGTTACATCATGCCTTTACCCATTTATCTTATTTCTTGCATTAATAGCAGTTTCTAATGTGTGATAGTGTGCTTCTGTGATCAATTTCTCCTTTTCTAAACTTCAGACACTGCTTTAGAAAGTTTATAAATTAAAAATTACACTTCGTAGTATGCATTCCTACGGCTGCCGCTTTTACAAAGACCATAGCAGCATCGTTCATGAGCTCCGACTCCTTTTTTTACACAATATTTCTTTTTAAATCAGATTGATTTATTTTAGTTCACGTTTTGACACAGGTACCCATCGAATTAATTAAAAAATAATGGTTTAATCATAATAACACTATAGGTCCGTCAATAGAGTCCGGAAATTAAGAGGAAATTAAATGGTCTGTTGATAACAATTATTATCATTTTATTATTTCATTAAATATCCCTTCCTAAAATGACGAATAGAGCCCAGAAAAGAACCGGATGGAAGTTGGTTCTTATCTGGCGCTATTGGAATTAGACCCGGGGTTTGTCCTCGGTTTAAACCCGGTCCTTGATCGGATTCTATCTGGATATAACTAATCCTATAGTAGAGGATACGATGTCGTATTCTCTATTATAAGGCAGGTTACGAAAAACGTAAAATAGTTCTATAAAATACAAAATTCTAGCTTAAATACAGTCTGTATCGAAGAAGTCTTGAAACTATAGAGAACAGTTCTATAAAATGATAACCGATTTTTAGCAACAAAAAATTAATCTTTTGTATTATTATATTATTACTATTATACTCCAATATTTGTTCACATGTTTAAGTACACTATTATTTACTGTTATACAATCACTACACTATTTATAATCGCACACTATGAAAATTTTTATTCGCCGCGGGTTCAAACCCTGTAAGTTTCGCATTCTTATCGTCTAAAGCCTCTCGACTAACCTAGCTTGAAGTATAAACAAAAAATCTGAAATATAACTTACAGGTTCGCTGGGCCATCTGCAAATCTTTGTAACCCATTCTATAAAAAATATCGCAACGCTTATAATAATATATGTACTAAGATTTTCGATTTTAGAAATATTATAAATTATTATTGAATATTTTATGTGATTAAAAAAGATTTAAACTAAATTCAAAAATATTTCAAGATATTTTGAAAGATTTAAAAAAATCAATATATATTTTAAGAAACTCAGTAGATTTCAAAGAATTTCTACAAATTTCCGAATATTTCAACAGATTTAACAGACTTTGAAGAATTCAAGAACATTATTTATATTTTAAAATTACTTTAAAATCTTTAAATTCATTTAAATTCTACCTGCATTAAAAATATCTTGAACTCTTTTAAATATTTCGAAATCTTTTATAATTCGATTATAAACTTAAAAGTTTTTTTAATCAAATAACTCCTGTTAAATCCCTTGAAATTCCTGAAAATCTCTTTGAATACATAAAAATATTTTTGAAATACATGAAAATCCTTTAACTCTTTTGATTTTTTAAAAATAATTTGAAATGCTTTGTAACGTTTGTAATTCCCTGCCGACTTTTTAAACGATATGAAATCCATTGAAATTCTACAAAATCCCTTAAAATCAATAAAAATCTCTTAATCTCATAAAAAGTATTTAAAATATTTCAAAATCTCTTGAAAATTCCCGTTAAATTGTTTTGAAATTTATTAAAATCCTTTTTAACACTTGAAAATATTTTGTACACCAAACTCTCGCTTTCAGTCAAGTTTCGGGGGTTGCCTACAAATGGCCTTGGACTGATTTCGGGAGGACAGAAACGTAAACAGTGAGGTCCTGCTGACTCGTTTCCAATTGTAATATATGTATATATGAGGTCGCAACCACTGTCGCCCTACTCCCCTTAGAAACTGTGTGAGTCACCAGTTCTAGAAATACTGAGAACGGGATGAGTGAAAACGAGAGTTTGGTGTAATTTTAAATCTTTAAAAACTTGTAGAGCGCAAAAGGAAAGCGAAGAATATGTCAGAATATTTGTGAATATTTAGGGATATTTCGAAATATTTTTGAATTTCAAAAATATTTCAGATTATAAAAAATAACAAGAATACCAGGAATATCTAGAAATATAGAAAGAATACGCGTATGGGAATATTTAGTGAATGTACGAGTTTCAGGAATATTGGAGTGAGCGACGATTATATCAGGAATGCAAAACTATGTACCCCTTTGTTATCTGTTCCTATTGGAAACCTACCTAGATTATATGTGGGTCAGCCAAAAATTTAAAAAAATGCTTTATCTTTAGTGAAAATTTTATAGAAATATGTACAATATTTCGATGATAAATAATCACAACTAAAAGGAGAATTAACATGTAAAGATAATTGAGAAATTGGTAATTAATCTACTTTAATAAACATTTTTATTAAATATTAGTTGTATTTCACTATTTGTTTTAATACACTGTATCCAACTTTTCACTAAATTTTTAGTCACATATGACAGATAGGAAGTAGAATTTTTTGACTAAATTAAATTATTTCCTTGTCTGTGGGGCCATCCAAATCGTTGGATTCAGAGATTGTAGTAAAGAGCTCAAAAATGTACAAGTGGCCGTGTGCCCTAAAGAGACCGGATAGGAACCAGGTAAAAAAGTATATCTTTATTTTAATTTCTGGTTCGATTTGCTGGATACGATCCGGGTAGGACCATGTAGCCGGTACACTTTCACTAAAATAATTTACAAGTGTCCATATGCCTTAAAGAGACCGCATAGGAATCGGGTAGAAAATTATATATCCTTGTTTCAATTTCTGGTTCCACTTGCCAGATACGAACCGGGTAGCAGGTGCACTTGCACTTAATAATTCACAAGTGGACAGGTACCTTAGAGATACCGGATAGGAACTGGGCAAAAAAGCATATTTTTATTTTAATTTCTGGTTCCATTTTCCAGATAGGAACCGGGTACAAGGTAGTCGGTACACTTTGACCTAATAATTTACAAGTGGCCATGTGCCTTAAAGAGTCTGGATAGGAACCGGGTAAAAAAGTATATCCTTATTTTAATTTCTGATTCTATTTGCCAGATAAGAACCGGGTAGATTCAGATAACCGGTACACTTTCACTTAATAATTTACAAGTGACCATGTTCCTTAAACAGACCGGATAGGTACCGGGTAGCAAAGTATAACCCTATTATAATTTCTGGTTCCATATACCAGATAGGAACCAGGTAGCCGGTTCACAAGCGTCGAATGCGCCCTACCGACAGAAATCTTTGAGTATTCTCCAACGTAATAGCTTGGCCCATTTAAGTCTATAAACAAAGTCGATTTGAATGATTTAGTCTCTGAGATAGTCTGAAAGATTTGGGTTATTTTCGAGGTCCTTTTAGTGGTCCTTTTAAGAGTGGTGCGACAGCAATATAATGTTCCTTTTGTATTCATCACGCACCGGGCGGGCAGATTTATTTACAGTAGTTGGTCGTCGCTAACCCGACTCTCCCTTTTTAAATTTCTCTTCAAATTATTAACACTTTTTTTTAATTGATGAATTTTTTCATTATACCCGTGAGTGTCGGCTACTCTATTAATATAGCCTCTCTGCTTGTTATTTATGATCAAATTCTTATTTCAATTTCAGCCTCTCTGCTTGTTATTTATGATCGTATTTTTATTTCAAGCACGGAAAGGACATTTAAAAGCCTTTAAAACATTTAAAAGAGCTACCTGGACCTTTAAATATATCTACCTGAGTTCCTGCGGCGAATTTCTCTGAGCTTCTCTCACCCTATATAGAGAATCTTTAGAATATACTCAGAGATTTCTATCGGTAGGGCGGGTAGAATAGTTAAACAACTTATTTTTTATTACCATTTCCCGGAAAAGGACCGGCTGGACCCAGATAGATCTCACAAAATTAAATTAAAGAGCAAATAAAAACCGTATAGAACCGGGTGAAGACCGAAAGGGTATGTAACTGGTTCTTTTCTGGTTTCAATTGGATTTCAACCTGTCATTGTACGCAGGGTAGTAATTAAAAAAAAACTATTTTTCAAATACACTTATATAGAAAAAATAAGCTTTTACGAAGATATTAGCAAAATAAGGAAAAAATGAACCACGGTGTGCCCACTCCTGTAGGAAAAATGGCGAAAGAATTGTAGTAATTGCTACGTCCCCTAGATGGCGCTCGTGTGAATTCAGAATTCAAAATTCACTTGAGCAGACGATAGAAGTTCTATCGTCTGCTCCCGTCTGCTCAAGCAGCCCTATCGGAATTCCAAGCTTTTGCATGGAATGCATCCGTAATTATAAACTTCCAAGTGGAGGTACCAAAAATGTCTGAGAGATGGAGCCACTTCTGCCTCTACACAGTTTAACATTAACTGTCATGGAATAATAATGTAAATAACTAAAATTATGTTTTTTAAACTATAAAATTATTGTTAAATCTATTACAAGAGATTCATATACTTTCAATAATAATTTTTTAGAAAAAATCTCAGGAAACAGTTATAGCGATAGAGAGAATAGCTTAAAATACATATAGTTTTCCACACATTGTGAAACTATCATACAAATTAAATTATTAACAATTAATAATAATGTAATTACCTGAGAGGTAATTTTTGAATTAGCGGCATTGTTTTTAAATAGTAAAATCACATTCGAGAATCACAATGACCGAATCAATCACATTTTAATAATCATTTTTCGTGATAAATATTAGATTGTGTCTAGGTTTAGTCTTCTAGTACAATCAATATAAAATATCCAATTCAAATCCAATTAATCTGAATGAATGCCTTGACATTTCTTTGAGGTTAGAATAGAATATCATTCCATTTTCTCGTAAGAAAAAATTTAATTAAATTTATTTTTGACTTTTGTTTTATTATAAATTTCTTCTCCTTAATATAGACTGTGAATATTTATTTCACACAGTAAATTTCATTCAAGTTTTTTAAATGTAAAAAGGTTAACAATGTACATACCGATACCATACCATTGCCAGCAGGATCCTTCACTTCACGTTTCCAAAATATAACATCATGTAAAAAATGCACTTCACATATCAGCATTCCCGGCTTTAAAATGTACTCTTTCCTCGGAATCGCCTTTTCCCATGCTAACCATTTTTTCTTTGCTTTAGATGAAACCGTAAAATGATGACACTTTTCTCAATTAGGGACATCGTACCCGGAATCACAATTCGGTATGATGCACCTGTGTTCAACCATTTTCAGTTCACGAGAACTTCCGCTAAATGATAATAATCCATTTTTTGAAGTTACATCATGCAATTATTTTCAATATAAAATATTTTCAATAATAAATATCACTATTTTCCTATTATCTAGTAAAGGACAGTGTTAAACTATGTAAAGGCAGAAGTGGCGCTGTCTTTCTGACTTTTTTGGTACTACTACTTGGAACTTTATATTTACGAGTATTTTTCCAAGGTGTCGGATAGGGCTGGGCTCAAGTTCACTGTTGCTGCAAGAATTATTTTTTTTTTGCGTGATGAACTTGGATTCACAATGGATTTTCACCGATAACACAAACTAAAAGTGAAAGCAAATCAAACCGATCATGGATCAAATGCAATCAAATTTTAAAGTCTGTTGGAATCGTTCTATAATAGAACGAACAATCGATGATAGATTTTATTTTGTTGAATTTTTGGTTTGTTTTAGGGTTATTATTATTTATGTACTTATTTCAGAAAGAGAAGTCAACATAACCTATAAATCTTTGTGAGGAGGACAGGGGGGCCGTTGCTGTAGACAATAGTTCTTGCTATATCCCCTAGGCGGCACTGATCATGTATTTGCCACAATCTATAAGTACCCCCAAAGATATTTTACCTAGATGCAGCAAGGTTGTTGAATTCCAAACCGAACGTGATTTTCTGTTTCTCGCGTTCGCCTTCGACATCACTATAGCAATATTTGCTATAGCTGAGTTGGTCGGCTGGCTCTGT
>NC_046659.1:25830672-25851531 GCF_010883055.1 Belonocnema kinseyi | reverse complement strand
TAGCTAAATTCAACATTTAAATAAAATTTAGATGAATTTAAAAATTAAATAAAGTTTAGTTAAATTAAATTAATTTCTCGTCTGCTGTATTTTAAAAGAGAATTTTTCGACATACTACGTAAACAAGTTTAAAAAGAATTCTATTCGTACTTTAACATTTATTGCAGTGCAATTTTTAAAACTATTTTGTAAAACTAAATTTAAATATTAAATACAATTTAATTAAATTCAGCATTTAAGTAAATTTTAGTTTAATTAAAGTAAAGTTCAGTCAAAAATTGTAGATGTTTCATGGCGTTAAATGGTTTTAAATTACACTGCAATCTAGTTAAATTAAAATAAAACTGTAGTTAAATTTTAAATTTTAATACATTTTTAAAACCAGTAATATTAAAAATAGTGCATCCATATTGAAAAATAAAATTATTAATGTTATTTACGTAGAATGTAAATGTCATAAGATTTTTTCACCAGATTTCACAAATTGAATATTTACTTGCAATTTAGTTAATAAATCGAGCATCATATAAATCATTATGTAGTAAATGAAAGGTGATATAGTAGTGATCTTAAACAAAGTTTGTTTTTAGTGTATTTTTTATTCTTAGTTTTTATTAAGTACAATTACAAGTTTATGTACAACACGCATTTTAACCGTTTTATTTGATACAGATATATGGACAAAAAGCTCAGGAAAGTAATAATTAGGATAATAACTGACTCATAAAAATAAAGAATAGACCTAGAGAAGAAATTATATTAAAATAATCTGCACGCAGTTTACTGAGCCCTCTCACCAGGAGTATCCTACGTACATTGTGCAGTATTCTAATAAGTAAATTAAATTTATTTGAACCGTATAAAAAATTCAAAGAAATGGCTGAAATGTGAATAATTTTTTAGACAATTGTCACGGTGGCTACTAGACAGAAAATCAGGAGAAATATGAAATTGAGCTACCTTCATAGGTACCGCTATACGCTTGATGCAATCGCACTGGCTGCTGATATTTTATTTTTATCAAGCTGATTTTGAGCTTGATCTTGAAGCTCTTCTTTGGTTAACTCTTCATAGCCCACTCTGTCGTCATTATTTTCAGTGATATTAGCTCTCCGAGAAGATGCGATGCTGTGTTTCACTGAAAGCATATGACGAATTATCAATCGAAGCATGTAACACGTGGGATTGGGATTGAAGCCTCTTCTTCCACGGAATCGTGCAAAGAGCATCTCTATGGAATCTGTCGTGTACAGCCTTGTGCACAATTAAAAACTTGGCAGTTTCCAAGACACATCATCGTACAGTTCCAAAAGACCGCGAATTGTCATTTCTAAACCATTAAAGCAAGGCAAGGTTTTCATGCAACCATTTTTACCCAGGACTTTTAAAGTTGGAGCCTACGACAGAAAATCTTCTAAAACCGCTCTGGATTCTACATTTTCAGTAGACAAGGCACTCTTTAACGGATTTATATCTCGAGTTTTATTGCTGTGGGCGGCATCAGTTAAACGATTAATTACTAAAATGCATTCTGCTGATTCTAAAAGCGTCTCGGAAACGACCAGTCCGTGATCTCTCAACATTCATTTTTTGAAATGAATTTGAATAAAAGTGAACCTCTGTAATGTGGTTCAAATTATTCGACAACTTGCCTCTTTGATCTGCATCCCAGGTAGCTTTCATATCAGAAAGATACAAGACTTTTCCATTCATAAATATCTTTCCATATTTTAGGAGAGCATTCACGAGATATTTTACTACATGGCAAGTCATGAATGGAAATGATCTTTTTACCATTGTGCTCAAAGCTAGGCTTTTATGCTGTCACTTTCAGGAGATTGTAGCATTTAATATTAGGAGTGCCTTGGTCGCAAACCGTCATCCTGATATCGAGGCCAATTTCTTCACCCTTGTCGAGCAGCATTTTAAATAGGATCACAATGTTTTTTCCATTGACAGAATGTCGTGCAAAGAAAAATCCAACTACTTGTCGTCACCTGTAGGAAGTGTGTATACCATTGAGTGTGAACACAAAAACATGATTAGCACGATTTTGCGTTCTTCCCAATGGGCAAAGATCTTCAAATCCTTCTATTAAATCTTGTTTTGAACTATACTCCTCGAATTCTTTGCACGATATTTCATCCCATTTTACATTGCACAACTTGGCTTCAGGTGGAAAAGTTTTTAGATCCTTTTCGAGAACGGTTCTGGGATGAGGCAATTGTAATCCTGTTTGTCCCATTCTATCATAGCAGGAGGCAGAATAATAATGCCATTGCATCGCTAAAAGCTTCTGAGCATCAGTGTAAGGTTGTACATAATTATCAGGTCTCATTTGCAACCCAATCATAGTTTTACGCACTTCGTTCGTGACATTATTTGATGATAAAAATGTTTCCAGATCAATGCTATTGTTAGTCTTTGGAATTTCTTCTAGTCTAATAGTTGTTCTTTTGATATCTGATAATTGTTGAACAACCTTACTGCACATTGCACGCAATCTTGCATTTTCTGCTTCTAATTGGATTTCACTATTCATTTCTAAATCAAAATCCTGTACAGAAGAATTATCAACTTCAGCCATCAATGGCTGAGCGCCGGGAGGAGACGGAATATACAATTCGTAATTCTCTTCTTCTTCCCTACAAGCAAGCACGTCAGATTGATGATTTAGAGATAAAGATCTATGCAATTGAGCATTTGCAACAGTATTTTCAATCGCTCTATTTTCCTTATGATAAACTCTTACCACACTTTCTTGATCAAAAGGACGATCAACAGCATTGTCCAGTTGCCTATAATCAATAGGCACTGCTCGACGAACAAGTTTCTGACGCTCTGGAGTTGTGAAATCCTGAGCACGAAAATGGCTGCCGCAACTCATCGTCCTCCATTGTACCGCAGATGGACTAATTCCTAAAAACTAAATTTTAACCATAATTTCAATCATATAACACAAATCAATTTATTTAATCAATGATTTTATTATGACAATTAATTTTATTATTAGACAATTTTATATTTCAAAATGTTTTAAGAGATTTCAAAAATATGCAAAATAATTCAGGATTTTTAATTTTTGAAATAGAAAATTTGTAATTCCTTGTATAATTTTAAGACATATTTTTAATAAAATTCCTTAAAGTCCCTTTAACATCCTTCAAAATGTTGATAGTAGTAAAATCCCTTAAAATTACTTCAAAACCTACGAAATCTAAATGCTAAAAAAAGATGACATTATACACATATTACATAACGAGTAAAATAATTTTTCTGTCTAATCGTTTTGACAACCAAAATAATCTGAACATAGTTTTCAAATTCGGCACATTTACAGAATTTGCGCTATTTCCAAACCGAAAAGATGATTTTTCAACCAGGAACATTAAATTTCTCTGAAAAGATCTATTTTTTTAAATATTTGAACAGAAAAATTTTCACTTAAAAAAATAATTTTTATTAAAATAAAATAATTTTCAACGAAAGAGATGAATTTTTAACAACAAATCAATTTTCTGCTAAAATAGTCATTTTCTTTATAAAATGATGAATCTTCAATCAAAGAAATGAATTTTTAACCAAAAATAGAACAGTTACATTTTCATTAAAAAGTCAATTTTCAACAAAATAAAATAAATGTTTAACCAAATAAATTAATTTTAAATCAAGATGATATAATTTCCCTAAAAAATATTTGTTATAGGCAAAACATGTGATAGTTAAGTTTTCAGAAAAAAGTTCATTTTCGATAATAAAAAAACTATTTTTCAATCTGAGATGAATTTTCAACAGAAAAAATATTTTTAATTTAGGAAGATGAATTTCCTGCCAAAAATTAATCTTTTTGGCAGAAAATTAATTTTCCTGAGTTAACAATATTTTCACTTTTTTCTGTTTGAAAATTCATCTCTTAGATTGGAAAATAGGTTCTTTCTATAGAAAATTAATTTTTTCGACTTAAAAGTTAACGATTTCATTTTTGGTCTGAAACAGATCTTTCTTTTAGAGAAATTATATCATCTTGTTTTAAAATTAATCTTTTTAGTTAATAATTATTTTTTTATTTAACATGACTTTTTTTAATTGAGAATTAAAATGATCGAATTTTGGTCAAAAACTTACCTTTTTTAGAGAAATTAAATCTTTTTGGTTGAAAATTTCTTTCAAAATTAAAAAACTTGGTTGAAAATACATGTATTTTGTTAAAATTAATCGTTTTTGATAAAAAATTAATCTTTCTGTTAAGAAAGTAAACAAAAACAAATGTTCGCTGCATGCACATTGCCGTTGCGCGGGAGAATGACGTGCATGATATAACTCGGCAACCAGAAAAAGCTACACGGTTTAGAAAAATAAAAAGATCATAAGGAATTATTTTCACACAAAAAAAGTGAGACAAAAAACGAGCTCAAAATGAAAAATCAGAATGAAACTTTTTAAAAAAATTTTCTACCTGAAATTTTGACTTTTTTTCTAGAATTTCACAGTAAAAAGGGTACTTACCTTTACATAAGACCTATAAATTTTAGTAAAATAGGTTAAAAATGTCTCGGATGTAGTATTTAAAAAAAATCATCAAAAAATTCAATGTGACGTCATTTCTACAATTCTGAAATTTTTTCAAAAATATTTTATCACCATATCTTACCTGCCTAACACTAATATTTATCCCAGTTAAAATGAAAACACTCTTATAGCTAACAACTCTGATATTCCTGACCTAGAACCTCTCTTTAGGTAATATTTTAAATAATTCGATAAATAATAAATTCGGAAATTTCATAATTTTGAGGATTTTAATAATTCGTTATTTTTCTAATTGACTGGAGACACGCTAATAATTGTTATTTATTTACTCATCTGCATTTTGGCACCATACGATAAATGTTTCACTGCTTTTCGGTGGTAAACAGAATACAATAATCCCGGCATCTCCTCGTGTATTTCGACAGTCTATATAAGCACACCGATCGGTAGCACTTGGAGACATTATTTTTATTCTGTTTTCACTTTAAAACACTTTTTAAATAATGCACTACCAGTAAACTATTGATTAAGCTCAAGTTGAAGGTAAAAATAATATCCAATCACGTAAATACCAAAGGCTTTAATCGTACCGGCATGTGTGTGTTCCTTTGTTGTGAAATTAGGAAAACAAGTGAGTGCAGGTCTAACATACGCACGTCGTCGTATTGCGATTGAAAAAATCACATAATCCAATTTAAATTTTTTGTAAATTGTCACTCCTGTTTCTAATTGTTATTTTAATAATTAATTTACTTTTTTTCTTTTATAAAACTTTGACTACAATTAGGAAGTACAGCCAGGATTACATTATTAATAAATTTTTTCAATGTGAAATTCGATATGTGTATATATAATAGAGCGGAGTGAGAATTATCAAATTGGTCAAATCGTTTGAGCTGAGCGAAAAAAATTTGTGCGTAGACATCCGAAAAAAGTAAAAAAAAAATAATTTTAAAATCGGTTAATATCTTTTGTTCCCTTTTTTTATTTGAAAATTCCAAAAAGTTTCCCTATTGCTTCGAAAATTATGGCGAACTTTTTAAATCAAAAAAGGGAACAAAAGATATATTAACCGATTTTAGATTTTTGTTTACTTTTTTTGAATGTCAACCCACACATTTTTTCGCTCAGCTCAAACGATTCGACTAATTTGATTATTTTCACTCCGCCCTAATATACTTATAATGTATACATAATAATATAATTATATTAATTAATTTATGTAATTATAATTTATATGTATATATATTTAAATAAATAAAAATAAATTGTTAATAGACACCTGCTTGCGAAAAATAATTTTGCTGAAATATTTTCATTGACTTTTAATTTTTTCAATAATATTACTAACTAAATAATTAATTAATTAGCTTAATATGATATTTAGGTATGTTTTAGTATTCTATCTTTTAAATAGAAATATGAAAATAGAGTGTACCTTTTTTGAGCATAAAAAGATCTCTTTCAATTGTCCGGAATGTTCACATAAAAATTCGTAGTATTATACTTTTTACGAATAGAATAGTAAAAGAAAACATTTTTTGATATTGCACTAAAGTATTTTTTAGTTTTCTTTTTTTTTTAAATAGAAATATGAAAATAAAATGAATATTTTTTTCATAAAAAGTATTCTTTAAATAGTCCAGAATGTTCACGTAAATATTCGAATTATCCTCTTTAAGAATACAATATTAAAATAAAACTTTTTATTTTTTTGCTTTTCACAAGTATTTATCATAAAAATAAAATATGGAATTTCAAGGTCAGGATTTTCAATCAATTACTTCAATTACTTCCATGTTATTATTTTTTAAATATTATTATTAAAATTGATTTATGTATAACCAACAGTAAAATTTGTCATACAATGGTAAATTTATCCCATTCTTTCTAGATCTAGATTTTATACCTAATTATCTTTATCATCTTTTCAGTGACTTGTTCATTCTTAATTTCTATAACACAATCTTCTAATTTTTTAGGTAACACAAATAAATTACATATACTAAGAATATGTTCAAATAAAGAAAAGTGACTTTCAGTCCTGGGGAATAAGCCAATATTCCACAATAATTTAAAATTTTCAAATTCCCGCTCGAACAAAGCAGAGTTTATTGCGCCGTCTCGTGGCATGTGGTCAAAATAATCCGTTTAAATGTAGCGGCATTGCCGAATTTAGCCGAAAAGTACCAGAAAAAAACGAAGCCACAAAATGCGCCGATAGCGCCGCTCTCGTGACATGTGGCCTAACTAGACCCTTGCCGCATCTAGGTAAAATATCTTTGGTACCCTCTCTAAATACGTGGGAGTGGGCACACCGTGAAATGAACTGAATCCAATGCACTTGGTCCCTTGTTTTCCCCTCCGCAATCTACGAAGTGAAGTTAGCTGTTGATTGAAGTGAAAATAACTAATTGGGTCTCCGGTACCAAATCGAAAGTTGAAAACCGAATTGACCTCTTTTTCTAACATGTAGAGATGGAAAGAGAGGTCTATTTGATTTCCATTTCAAAGCGGCCATGGAGTCCCACTCGATTATTTCTGTAACCCAAATGCAGTACCACACTGGCGAATCTGTACTAATTTGAAGAAGTAAAATAATGCCACTGATTAAAAAGAGAGAGATAGCTATCTCTTAAGGTGCAGTCTCATGAGGTTAGAAAACGTCGGCGTAAAGCAGAAACTCATGAGAGTGAAAGACACAAATAGATCTCTCTTTTTCTTTCACTGTCATCAATTTCTGCTGTGCGTCAACGTTTTCTGCCCACATGGGTCTGCACCTTTAGGGTACTGTCACACCCATAGTTGTGGCTCTCCCATTTATGGTTATGAGGACATAGGTTCCAAATCAGCGCCATCTAGCGCTACCCCGGTCACTAAAAGTAAATGGACCTACATATCCCTGATAGCAATTGTTTCCAAACTTTGCTTCCTAAAAATTCTCGTAAATATTAATTTTCGCTTAAGGGCATGTGACACAGCTAAATACCTATATTACCGACCACAGTTTTTCAGTTCCCTGAATGTTTTTTTGAACCTAAGAACTTTTTTTCTAAATAAAATATCGAGTTGAAACTTTGGGAAATGTATTAGAGTACAATAAAGGACGTTTAGGTACTGCATTTTGGTAGGAACTTCACTGAAAATTATTTCATCTTTTTTCTGAACCTGAACATTTTTTGAACGTTCGAACTTTTTTTATACATAAAATATCGGTCTCAAACTTAAAGAAATGCAAGAGCCGAAAGAAAACTACATTTAAGTACGAAGCTTAATAATAAAAGGTGTAAAAAAATATATTTCAACAATCAATTCCAACGACATCAGCCGGTAACGTTGTACACGAAAATACGAAACCTGGCGGCCACTAGACGAGGCTCTAAAGGGTTCGTATTTTCGTGTACAACGTTACCGGCTGATGTCGTTGGAATTGATTGTTGAAAAATATTTTTTTACACCGATATTATCGATATTTTATGTATAAAAAAGTTCGAACGTTCAAAAAATGTTGAGGTTCAGAAAAAAGATGAAATAATTTTCAGTGAAGTTCCTACCAAAATGCAGTACCTAAACGTACTTTATTGTACTCTAATACATTTCCCAATGTTTCAGCTCGATATTTTATTTACAAAAAATGTTCTTAGGTTCAAAAAAACATTCAGTGAACCGAAAAACTGTGATAGGTAATATAGGTATTTAGCTGTGTCACATGCCCTTAATCTCTTGTAAATAAGCTATACAACTGATGAAAAATGTTTACATAAAAAGGTTTTTTATACGCAAAATTTTCATTTAAATACTAGAAGTATAATTTGTTGCAATTGAAAGAAGAGATATCAATTATTACACTGCAGCGGTAATAGTTTATAATTGTAAAAATATGAATTTCAGACTATATTTCATTATTTATTCCACAACCAGAATAATACTGAAAATACTGTGCATGTAATAAATTATTGTGAGGAGAAATACTTGTTAATTTTTATTCCAATTAAAATAAATCGCCGAAAGTGGATCTTACAATGTGATCATTAAATAATTTTCTTATTGAAAATAATTATATTAATATTTATTATTACAAATATTTTATATTGAAAATAAATAAATGTCGCTTTAAAAAAATTGAGTATTATCATTTAGCGAAAGTTTTCGCGAACTGAAAATGGTTGGACACAGGTGCATCGTACCGAATTGTGATTCCGGGTACAATGTCCCTAATGAAGAAAAGTGTAATCATTTTACGGTTCCATCTGAAGCAAAAAGATTGTTAAAATGGGACAAGGCGATTCCGAGGAAAGAGTACAATTTAAAGCCGGGAATGCTGGTATTTAAAGTGCATTTTGTACATGAGGATATAGTATAGAAACGTGAAGTGAAGGATCTTGTTGGCAATGTTATTGTATCGGTATGTGTATTGTTTACCTTTTTACATTTAAAAAACGTGAATAAAATTTACAGCGTGAAATAAATAATCACAGTCTATATTAAGGAGAAGAAATTGATCACAAAACAAAAGTCAAACATTATTTAAATTAAATGTTTTCTTACGAGCAAATGGAATGATATTCTATTTTAAACTCAAAGAAATGTCGAGACATTGATTCAGAATAATTGAATTTGAATTGAATTATTTACAACAGAAGTTAATTTTTCCAAAAAAATCGACAAGAAAACCTGGCTTAATATGAACAAAAATAATAATTAATTTTTCATCCATCTTTTTGTTGACAAAATACAATGTTTGGTACAGAACGAATATATGACGATTATGACTTTCAAAGTGCAATTGATTCGAACAATGTGATTCACGAATGTTTTTTTAATACCTAAAAACAATGCCGCTAATTTAAAAATGAATTGATAATAGTTCACTATATTTTCTACCGAATTAATATATTTGCTATCAAAGAAATATTAATTTAAGACAAAAAATATACATTTTATACCAAATGAATGATTTATTGTTCGAAATGAATGTCGCATGAATTGGAATTAATATTTCTTTGAGATGGGAAAATATGAATTGAAGGAAAGAAATATATTTTAAGGCCAAGCAAATATTTTATAGACTCAAAAAATTATTTCCCCAAAGCAAATTTCTTAATATTTGAAGCACAAAAATATATCTCTTGATTCAAAAAAATATTTCTTTGGCCTATACCATGCGCAAGTGCAATGAAGTAGTTAGTTCTTCAATTGTAGTATACATATTTTCCTAAATAAGCAACTGGATTCTTTTAACCTAAATTATAATTATCATTGTTATTAATATACATATTTAATTTAAACAATTCACATAATTTTAAATCTTGATGAACCTTAAACAGAAAAATTCGATGAAAAATCCACCCCCAGCAGGAATTGAACTTGGGTCCATCGAGTGTAAAGTCCACAACGTTGACCAAGACGCTAACGTGTCATGGAAATTTTAAGACGAAAAACCATATTTAAAGCTCGCCATAAATGCCAAAGAAATATTTCTTCAAATCAAAATCATGGATATTTAATTTAACAATATATTTCTTTAATCTAAAGAAGTATTCAATTGAAACAAATGACGCCAAATTGTTACGAATAATTTAATTATAGTAATCAAATCAAATATTTTCTTCCACTGAAGAAATAAGAATTTATGTAAACACAAAACCTTTTTCATCTGAATAAATGCTCCATTGCTATAAATGCATGGAGACTTCTTAACAAAAAAATATATACTGTAATTCAATTAGTATTATTATGAATTAAATTATCATTTCTTTGATTTAAATAAACCTAAATTCTTGATTTAAGTATTGAAAAATTATTGATTCAAACGTGTCCCGAATGAGTTCAAAGAATCGAATTCTTTGAATCAAATATATATTTCTTTGAAAGACAAATCACATTTCAACGAATCTAGACTTTTTGAATTAAGGAAATCATTTTCTTAAGTGTAAGAAATATGTATTTCAATCAAGAAAATATAGCCAAAGAATTCCTTTGTTCAGTCCAACAAAGATATATGCCTGGTTTAAATAAAAACTACTTCTGTTAAAGAAAATTTTCTTGATGTTAAGAAATAGGATTCAAGTAAATGCATTTACTTGGTGCTAAGAATCATTTTTTTCAGTGTAATATTGTTGCAAATAATGAAGTAAGTTTATCGATGTTATTTATGAGCAAAAATAAAATTATTGCCAAAAAATTAATTTTCCTCACTACAAACTTAAAACCCTTTTTAAAAACAATTACATATATTTGTCTAAGTACAACATATTACCTAATATTACTTACCATCAATTATTTTTTACTTACATAAATTATTTTTGAAACTATATTTTCACGTGAATAATTCTCTCAGGTAATTACATTATCATTATTATTTGTTAATAATGTAATTTTGATAATACTTTCAAAATGTGTGGAAAACTATATGTATTTTAAGCTATTCTCTCTATCGGTATCACTGTTTCCTCAAATTTTTTCATAAAAATTATTATTGAAAGTCTATGAATCTATTGTAATAGATTTAACATTCATTTTATAGCTGAAAAAAACATAATTTTTGTTATTTACATTATTATTGCATGACAGTTAATGCTAAACTGTGTGGAGGCAGAAGTGGCGCCATATGTCATACATTTTTGGTACTGCTACTTAAAAGTTTATAATTTCGGGGTATTTTGGGTATTAGCAAAGATCTTCGGACCTAGATACGGCATGGGTCAGTGGTGGGGACGGCCGATCTAACTACATTTTCGACTATATCGAGATGCTGCCCTCTTGAACTTTTCACCGTTTCTATGGCAACCGCGTCCTCCTAGCACGTCAGTGGGTGGGGTGGGGCCGGGGCGCACACCGAAAGTTGTTGAATTCCAAACCGAACGTGATTTTCTGTTTCTCGTTCTCGCGTTCGCCATCACTATAGCAATCTTTGCTATAGTTGAGTCGGTTGGCTGGCTCTGTACGGCCTGTTCGCTAAAAATGTTATGAACACTGAATTATCTAATTATATTCAACTTAAAAAGAGCCTAAAAATATTCTATTTATTATTATTTTAAATTTTCGAGACAATAAATAAATGTAAAAAAATTCTTTTCGTACTTTAGAATTTTAGTCAAATTTCTCAAATTATTTTTAAAAACTAAAATTAAATTTTAAATGAAATTAAGATAAATTAAAAAATTAAATAAAATTTAGTTAAATTTAAAATTTAAATAAAATTTAGCTAATTTCAACATTAAATAAAATTTAGGTGAATTTAAGAATTAAATAAAGTTTAGTTAAATTAAATTAATTTCTAGTCTGGTTTCTTTTCAAAGAGAAACTTTCTAGATATTAAGTAAATAAGTTGTAAAACAATTCTATTCGTACCTACTTAAGATTTATTGTAGTGCAATTTTAAAAATTATTTTGTAAAACTAAATTTAAAGATTGAATAGAATTTAGATCATTTCTAAAAGTGAATACATTTTAGTTAAATTCAAAATTTAAGTAAAATTTAATTGAATTTAAGTAAATTTCAGTTAAAAATGTAGATGTTGAATGGTGTTAAGAGTTAGTTACAATTTAGTTCAATAAAAATGAAATTGTCGTTCAATTTTAAAATTGATTGAATTGAATACAGATATATGTGGATTGTTTCTTGGCTTCAACAATGAAGAGTATTCAAATAAGCTCGAGAAATTAAAAAAAATTCCTTTATTTTTATAATAATTAGTTAAATTCAACAAAAAAACTTAGGAAAGTAATTAGGACTCATAGTTCTAAAGTTTTTGGTTTGAAACTTTTCAGAAGTCGACAATGTCAAAATATAAAAGGAAGCGTTTAAACTTCAGCATAACTATTTTGCATGGAAATACTTTATTATCCCACAAATTTATTTCAAATTAGAAGTATGTTAGCAAGTAAATAATTATTCCATTCAAAATTATTCAGTTTCGAAAATTGAATTACAACTTCAAAGCCTTTGAAATTAAAAGATTTTAAATGAGAGAAATTTGAAATAAAAACAATTAACATTACAGTGTAATTATTTCCTTTTAGAAGCGTTAAAATAAAATAATAATTATTAAAAGAAACTAGTTTATAAATTAAAAATTCAAAATCTCAGTATTTATAAATTTTCGAATATTCTTAGAGTATAACCTGTCAATTAAAAAATTATTTAATTTTAAACTTTTTAAATCAAATCACTTACGATTCGGCAATACATTTTCTTCAGCTTTAGGATATAAATAATTTAAAGCTGCAATGAGCAGGTTATTCGATGTCAAACCTCGTGAAAAATTGGAATAAATGTAAAGCCTTTGAAATCGAAAACTTTTTGTAAGGAGAGGAATTTTAAATTGAAAGGTTTTAATATATTTTCAATTTAAAACATTCAAATTGAGTCATTTTATAAACAGAAATTTCAAGAATTGTATTATTTGAAATTTTTTTTATAGAGTTGATAAATTAAAAATACAAGCATTAATATTTTTAAAATTTTGAATATGCCTCAGGTGTAATCTGATAAATTTAAATTATTTAATTTTGACAGTTTTGAATTGCAAATTGAAATGCAGAATGCTAAATGTTTGTATTCGGGTATTATCAGATTTTGGAGGCCAATAACTTTTAGTCTAATCAAGTTAAAAGGCTTACAGTTGTCAATTTAACGATATTAAACCCTTATATTCAAAACCAAATTAAATTTCAATGTTAAAGTTTTAAATTGTTTAATATTTGATTCTTAAATTCACAACTTTTTCAATGCTTCACATTTTTAATTTTACACTTTCAAACCTTTTTCTTTAATTTGAATTATCGAGAAAAAAATATCACATTTTAGTAGACACGACTTTTTTTACGTACAAAAATTAATTTAAGAAATATCCCGTGCGCCAAGGTGAACAATCCGTCGAGAGGGAAAATGCATTAAGCCAAATCTACTGTTTGCGTGAAGAAACTAGCTATGTTCGTTTTGACGTGAGCCTTCTTTACGTATACGCTGCAACGCTAAAATGAACCTTACGTCAAACTTTAGAAAGTAACTTTTTTCTCCTAGACGGCAGAAATAATCGCGGATTATCACATTAAAAAAAATTATTTGATAACAAAATTTCGTCACTTATTTATTACCTGAAAACATTTGATCTTGTTTACAAGATTTAAGAAGTAAGCAAAAAATCTTGATTGGAATATATTGATTTTTGAAGAACAAAAAGGTTTAAACATTATAACGCTAGGCGTAAATAATTTTAAAATATATTCCTTTTTAATTTAATAAACTCAACATTAAAATGAAAGTTTTAATATTGTCAGAAATAAATATTCACTTTAACTTCAAGCACCAAGATGACAGTTTTGACTTGTCATGTTCATTGTAAATGCAAACAAAAGCTTAATCGACCAGCTGGAAAGTATAGTTTTCTATACATGACCGGTGGAGAACATTTTAAAGTCTCAACTTATTTTTCTCAAAAAATACAAAATAAAGAAATAAACGAAATAATTAAAGGAAACTAAATAAAAAACTTAGGAAACTTATATATTTATTAAAAATAAAATAAAAACGGCGTCAAATTCTTTTAAAAAATATAGACTATTAAAGTACATAATAGTTCTGTGAATTTATAGCATTAGTTTATATTATTTTTCATGATTGCGGTTTAAAAAATGTAATTAGTTCAGATATTAAAACAACAAAAAGACGGAAATTATGGCAATTTTTATATAAAGTTTTAGTATTAAATGCTAAAAAAAAAATTAAGCAAACTTACATTTTTTTTTAAAGTTAGATTTCTAGAGCAGGGAAAATGACATTTCGTAAGATTGAGTTACTTCTTATGTCAATTTGAAAAAATGGTTCATATTTATAACATGGCCTTAGCTAAACTGTAGAAGCAAGCCGTAATTTCCATTGACTTTTGAAAATGCTTCTTACACTTTACAGCTGTTAAAAAACTTATATACCACTAAATTCACAAATATTTAAAAAATACAACATTTCAGAAGACATTTATCTAGGTCTATAAGGAAATTTAGGGAAAAATATTTTATAAGTTTTTATAAGGAAATTTCTTTTCAGAATTTTTATTTCTTTAACCAGAAAAAAAATAGTAAGGACATATTCAACCAGAATTCTGGTTGATTTAACCGGACAGTTTTTTTAGTTTATTTAAATTTAAATAAAACTTAACTGTATCTTGCACAAATCTCACGAGTGTGATATGTGCCGTAGCTTTCGGTGAAAATAATCGAGAATGGTTATGTGTTGTGCAAATTTCTTAATCAAGGGATACGTGCAATCCGTCTTCGTTCTCTGGGATCATTATCCGTCGCTTTGGTCAAAGCTAAAGTTAAGAGCGTGAAGAAAATACAAAATGTGCGCGAATGTGAATGATTTGAATCCAGCGATAATTTTCGGTGACGATTATATTCTTTTTCAAGATGATAGTGATGAGAATCTTTTAGAGTTTTTTCGAGCAGATGAACGAGAAGGTCACACAAGGATTCAAACTTATTTTCAAGAAATTATACCGTTGTGTTCAATGTTAATGTTTGTATTCTTTCACGTATGCAAATCAATCGCAAAGTAAATAATTAATTTATTCATTAAACAAAAAATAGGAAAATCTTTCTGGATATAATTAAAGATTGTCCCTTCAACATAACCTCAGAACTGAAAATAGAATTTATAAAATGGGACAAATAAAAGAATAAATTTTGATAAATTTTAAAAGTTAGATCAAATATAGGGGAAAAAGTTATTTTATTTATAATTGTATATTCAACAATCGTTACATATTTACCATTTTGAACTTTCATTTCGTCAAAAAATTATAATTGTTCACCTAATTTTAAAGATCTATAGCTAATTTTCTTTCCTGAAAGATTCTTTAGAATTTTAATCGATGGTTTTTATTTAAAAAAAGTATTTTAGAAATTGAGGATGAAATAATTTGTTGTAGCTGCATAATTTGTTAATTACTTTTTAAAAATAAAAACCAAAGAGTGGAATTGTAATATCTTTCAAGGAGTGTAATGAGATGACTGAAGACGGGATCTCGACTTTAAAAAACAGGCCT
This sequence comes from Belonocnema kinseyi, assembly GCF_010883055.1. Classification (NCBI taxonomy): domain Eukaryota; kingdom Metazoa; phylum Arthropoda; class Insecta; order Hymenoptera; family Cynipidae; genus Belonocnema; species Belonocnema kinseyi. The sequence goes on along the minus strand of NC_046659.1, from coordinate 25,835,950 downwards.
TCTTATGTATGGAATTGTTATTGGCTGCTTGAAAGTTTTTGCTAGTCAATTTTTAGTCGATTGATAGTAAACAATTAAAAAGTCATTGACTCACGCGTAGTCTGAACTAATTTCCACTCAAAATTTTTGGCTAAAGCTCTGTTGTAGAAATTATGTTTTATAAATGTCTCTAGAGTATTTTCACCGAATAATTATAACAATAATATGAAGGATACTTATTCAAATAGGCTGCGTTTACGTGACCATCTAGTCCGGACAGTCTTTTATAATCCAAAAGGATTTGACGTCAGTCTTCGCAAGTCTCCATGGCAAAATAAGAAGAGCAGTTTTTAATTAATATAATCGAAATAACCAACTGTCATGTTCAGAAACATTTTTCGACAAACTGAAATTCTTACTTACACATTATAAGATTTGAAAATCATTTTTTATATTTGTGAAAAAACAATTGTTTATACCTAAGTTCAGTCCAAGAAAAAAACATGAAAGTTAAACCTGAAAAGGTATCTTCCGCAATCATGGATGACGAGCTCAATAATCCGTCAGCTGATCACCAGTAAACCGTTAAATTCATTAATGCGCATTCATATGTCAAAAAATTTTGCAATTCTGAACAAAATAGTTGAGCACCCCTTCGCGCTTAAAGCACCCTCAGACTCGAATGTCGAAAATACCCTCGGACATGATCTAACAAATACATGGTCTAGCCACTTGAGGGCCCTGTTACGTTCAAGTAACGCTACCGCTTAATCCCACCATTTTGTTAGTTTGACCGCGCAGTTTAAGTTTGACGCGTAAGACTGTACGGCGAACTGTTATAGGAAAATCAATTAAGACACTTTAAATTACTTGAAATAATACCAAGCTTGTAATTGATTTTGAATCTTTTCAAAACTTCGACATATCTCTTAAAATTACTAAAATTTTGTGTACAAATAATAAGTGTTCAATTGTTATTTATGTGTCAAAATTTAACAATTTCACTTATAAATTTAACACTTTTTAAATAAAACAATTAAAATTGTAATGCCAAAAAATTTAAAAGTTCTTTGAAAATCTAAAGATTCAAAGCTTTCTATGTAAAACAATTCAGTTTCAAATTGTTTTCTTTTCAATATTTGGTTTAAATTTATTTGTCTTAAATGAACAGTGAAATATTGCTAAATATTAAATACTTATTCTTTTCTACATTAAGAAATTTCAAATTAAATAATTTAGACTCACAATATTTTTAATTTAATAAAAACATTTAATTATGACTATATTATTATGGATTTATTTTTAAGTGGAAAGTAGTCAAATGCACGTTTACATTTTTTAATGGCTGAAAACATTAATAGAAGTAATATATTAATAAATTTATTTATTAAATTTAATATAAAAAATATATAAAGGAATATTTATTTAATATTTACAGTTGATAAAATAAAACTGTTTTTTATCAAAAAATTTCAGCTTCAAATACTTTTAATTTTTAATTGTTTAAATCCTCAAAACTGCACTTTAATTATTTTTAAAACTTTTGAAATTCTTCAATTAAAATGTATGCTGAAAAATAAAAAAATTTAACTGGAAAATTTTTTAAGTGACAGATTCTCGAATTAAGTATTCTAAACTAAATGGTATAATAATCTATAAAAATCACAATTTAGGAAATTAAAAAAAAACGGTTGAAATCAAAGTTGGACAACATTTTTATTATACAAATTTTGTAACATTCGCGGTCAAAAAATAAATTCACTGTAATTTCCCGGTTTTCCAGGTTTCCTGGCCCAGCGACCAACCTGCACTGCATTATATAATTTTCTTTAGTCAGAACTTTCCCACTTGACTTCAATTTCATTTTATTTGACACAGATACGTCATTTTTTGTTAGCAGAAAGAAGTTATGAAACACATAACCTAAAGTTATAGTTAATCCGTATTTTTCTTTAACGATCTTCAACATTATTATAATACATTTCATAAGGATTCAAATATTTATACACCTGAAAAGTACAAGAAATTTTTATTCTTACATTTTGCATTTTAAAATCCCTTACGTTTGCCGCCATTCTTATCCAAGATGGAGAAATTGAGCGGTGGGTCTTTATTGGTTCAGTTTTTTTTACTCGCGCGTGGCTAGACCATGTTTTTATTAGATCATGCCTTCGGATGCTACCCATGCAAAAAGTTGAAAGTCGAATAGGGCTGCTACAATAAGAATTTGACCACAAAGGTTTGTAATGTACAAAGTTTTGATTTTGAAGGTTACAGTTTCAAAAATAAAAAGAACCATCGTCTCAAATATTCATACATCTAAAAATGTCAATACAATTACTAGTTTTCTTTATTATTCTCTTATTCATCTCAGTGTACTAAAATCATTAAATTTTATTTTTAAATAACCAATGGTTTAATTAGTTTTACATTTCAGGTCATGTTTTGCAATAAAGTTTTTTATTTCTCTAACAAATCAATTTTTATAAACGACTTCTTAATCTTTAAAAATGACTTATATTTATATGCGTATTTATATCACCTGTAAGATATTTGTTACTGCTTCGAAATATCAAAACAAAAACCTAACCTCTAAGAAAGCAAATAGAACTTTCTTTTTTCATTCAATACTTATCAATCAACACATTTTCTTAAATCAGCATATAATCGTAAACACCAGCCCCATGCATCGCCCCCTCTTTTCTGTTTCCTTACGATCTGGAGGGGAATTGTCGGTCAAACTAACCCAATAGATGGCGCCACAAAAACCAGGTCTGACTTTTTCATTGAATTGCACTAAGAAAAAGCAAAAATAATAAAAAAACTTGATGCTGTTTGCAAATAAACAAAAAAATATATATATGAAAAAATATGAGTAACTATTACTAATTATTTAAAAAAAGAAAAAGTCAAAAAATATGTAGTATAATATGAATACAATTTAATTTTGAGATACATTTTGAAAGCAGTTCGAACTTTATATTTCTATGATTTATTTTGTTGATATTATGGTTTTTATTATTCATTCAAGTTAAACAAAAATGATTCAATGTTAAAATTAGTAATGTAGCTAATGGAAAAATTAATAATATTTAAGACCTCAATGACGAAATTATTTAAAACATATACATGATCAGAAGAATTAATAAAAAATATGTCACTTATATCCAATATAAATATCATAATAATTAAAATATGTAAGACCACAACTTAAGTTGCAAAGTAAAGAATCTTTGTGCCTTTAAAATCTAAACAATTTCAAGTTTTGAAGGAAATATTTTTAAAGAGCAGTGGTAATTTTAATTAAAATTTTTGGAGGGAATAATTTGGTAAAAAGTCCATGACAAGACAGATAGATGAGGAAATAGATTTAATATGATTTAATATAATGTATATATTTATTTAAATTTAACCGAACATCATTTATACATTTATACAGTTCAATAATTTATTTATAGCTTAAGCTTAAAAGCTTTTTTCTCGCTGCATTTAACCCCTAATAATTTTACTTGGACATTTTAATTTAAAGGAGATTTTGAAATAAATAGTTAATTATATTACTGCAAACCTCATTTCTAAAATAAACAGACTATAAGCTATTAAATTCTATAAACAAACGTAATGTACTCATGACGCACAGTTGTAGAAAATGCACTTTTCAATCTCTGGTTTTTAACGGATGTTCACGTTTCGGCACTCACAGAATCCGAAAACCATAAAATTTCATCGGTGTCTGTATGTATTGTATGGTTACCTGAATGTTGTAGCCATGCTAACTTCTGAAGGATTTGTGCAATCGAGTCCGCATTTGATACACTTCTAAAGGTCCCCAAAATAAAGGCTAAGTTCGTTCATCAGATATTTCGAACCAAAATTAAAAAATTATAGCATTTTCAAAATTTCGAATTTTTTTTCAACTATACTTTTCAAAAATACCAAATACCAAATACATTTCAAACTATTCTAGCCGAATTTTTTGATTAGCACGCAATTAAAAATTAGAATGCACAGAATCCGAAAATCATAAAATTTTGTCGGTGTCTGTCTGTACGTCTGTCTGTCTATATGTATGGTTACCTAAATGTTGTAGCCACGTTAACTTTTGAAGAATTTGTCCAATCGAGTTCGCATTTAATACTATTCTGAAGGTCCCCAAAATAAATGCTAAGTTCGTTAATTAGATATTTCGAACCAAAATTAAAAAATTGAGTGCATTTTCAAAATTTTTGTTCTTGAAATCTTATAAATTTTTGTCAAAGTTTCTTATAGATGGGTCAAAGACTTGCAAATTATCCAAATAAAATTTTTAGTTTTGATGAAAATTAGAAAAGTTATATACTTTTGAAAAATTTGAAAAAAATTATTTTTTTATTAGATCTATAAATTTTCTCTAGATACCAGATATATTTTAAAACTAATTTAGCATAATTTTTCGATAAGCCCGCATTTTTAAAAATTAGAGCCTCTATAATCTAACAGTAAAGCGCGAAGCGCGATTATGGCAATGAGAATGTAATCGCCTTCTTTAATGTCAAATTAAAAAAAAAGGTTCAGCTTTACTTTCTGATTGTAGTTTATGAGGGGTTTGAATTACAGTATTTGATATATATACTTAAAAAAAGGGAAAAGGATTAAAATACCACAACAGGTTCCTTTTAGTACCAGGAAAAATAAAATGTGAACATTATTTTGCGTGATATAATGTGAACATTATATAATATCTGAATAAGCAGTGCCAAACCAAGGTACATACAAAAAGAAATTGTAATAGGAATAGTGCTGAGCACAGTAGCATCAGAGATGAGATGGGAGATTGCTTATGCCGTGTATTTGATTTCGACCGACTTACCGCAGCGCGCCCTGCCTTCCGGGAACTCCTATTAAAGGTCCAAAAGCGTGCCCTGTTTGCCTTACTGTTATTTTTCGGGAACTAAAATGTAGCAGGCTTACCTGCTACTCACTTGGTAAAACAGGGTACAATTTGATAAAGTTGGTAGAGAAGATCGGAGTTGGTAACAATTATACATAATAAAACAATATCAAAATAGTACCAAATCTACTCCTTTAAACTTAATTATTTAACTAAGCTTTGGCTTTAATGATTTTTTCAACTAAAAAATGTTATAATAAAGATAATTTGTTATGTATTATCTCCAGGTTTTAGAATAATTCAATAATAATAATATAGTTATTAATCAATTTATGATTAATACTGTGAATAATTATACCTAATTATTTTGATCCATGTTATTTAAATTTAAATTCATTATTGTGTTTTTAAAGATAAGGAGTTTATATA
>NC_046659.1:25820068-25830572 GCF_010883055.1 Belonocnema kinseyi | reverse complement strand
TTTATCAAAAGTTTAATAATAATTGATACAACTATTATTTTTCGTGGAACTTTTCCTGAATATCGATACGATAAATTATTAATACTATTTTGAAAAGATTTTTACCTAAGATTTCAAATGTGATATTATATTTATAGTTAATTAAGTGGTTAATAATTACTAATATTTCATTAAATAATATAGCTTTAACTTTGACAAATTTTTAATTGTAAAATTGTAATCGCTTCCAATGAAACATTATTTTTCAATTACGTTATTCAATTTTGATCACTCTGAATTAGTCTAATTTAAAAAATTGAAATTGGTTATTTGCTTGTCAGAGATTCTGATACAAAAATCGTTTGATATATGTATTTTTCTTAAATTTCAAGCAAATTCAATTAGAACTTAGTCAATATCGTAAAAAATTTAAAAATCTTAGTATTTTATATGTACATAAAAATAGGAGAGAAATACTGTCTTGTTTTGGAAGAACACCGTTAACTGCATTTTGCATAAGGCCCTTGAGCCGCCTACCGTTAATTGCTTCAGGTGACTTTATCCGATTTGCAGTTAACGTTCTTCCAAATCATGGCAGAATAGGCATGTCGTTGCCGGATCTAAATAACGAGCGGGCTGTTCTACCTAGATCTTGGATTGATAAACCTCTATTGCTTTTGCAAACCAACATGGTCTACTCCCCCTTGTAACTTATGATCAAATCCCGCGCCCAAGTTAGGTAGCATATGGCTAGTCCCCTGCTATTCCTATATCCATCAGAGGCGGTGGAGCCTTGCCAAGGGGACACAGGGGCCAATGCCTCCCATAGAAATCGACCAGGGAGGGCCAAAGTCTTGATTTGTCTACTCGTAAATAAAATGCTGAAACTCATCCGATCGTAAGATACAGAAACCTTTCAATTCTTTCTTGCTTTGTTTAATCTTTAAAATCTATCTGGAATCTATGTGGAATAATAGAAGCCTTTCCGAATTCTTTTATATTTATCCGAAACCTTTGCGAAATATTTGACATTTTTGTAAAGTCTTCATAAGATCTTTGAGATATTATTGCAACCTTTGTGAATTCTTTGTGAAATTTACGCGAAATAACTTTTTTAAATCTATTCAAAATGTTTAAAATCTTTGAGAATTCTGAAAACTTTGTGCAATAATAGAAGTCTTTGTAAAATAATGGAAATATCCGTGAAATCTTCTAAACATATCCTAAATCTTTCCGAAATGTTTGAAATCTTTGTAAAATCATTAGGACGTCATTGGAATTATTTGTTCAATCTTTGAAATCTATTTTAAATCTTTGCGAAATATTTGTAAGCTTTGTGAAATCTTTAAAGTCATTGGGACATCGTTGAAAATTTTGTGAAATCTTTCTAAAATCTTAATGAATTCTCTCAAAATCTTTTTGCAAAATCATTAGGCAATTATTGAAATCTTTGGTTCAATCTTTGAAACCTATCTGAAATCTTTCTGAAATATTTGAACTCTTTGGGAAATCATTTAATTATTTATGAAATACTGGTAAATTCTCTAAAAATCACTGTGAAATATTTGAAAGGTATCTGAAATCTTTCAAATCTATCTGAAATCTCGGTGAAATCTTTGAAAACTTTAGTAAATCATTGAAATTTTTGTGAATTGTTTAAAAGTCTTTGCAAATTATTTGAAATAATTTAAAAATATTCGGTGATATTTTTTAAATTAATGAAACCTTCATGAAATCTTTTGAAAATAATTGAAGTCTTTATGCAGTCTTTTAAATCGACCAGAAATCTTTGAAATCTTAATTGTCGAATAATAGAAGACTTTATAAAATCTTTTAAATCTATGCGAAGTCTTTGCGAAACCTGTGAAATTGTTCCGATTTCTATGGCATTTAAACGTTCTTTTAATAATGTCATTTTAAGTTTTAATAATGTCAGCTTTTAATAGTGTCAATTTAACTCAAAATCAATTGGACTTAAATAAGTTAGTGCACATTTTTGAATGGACATAATTTGACCTGCTATATCTTTAACCATTTTAAATAAAATCATATGGTGATTATTACATCAAGAATGTAAAGCTTCATTAAGAAATAATAACCATCCTAAATATGTAATATGCCAATGGCGTAGAACACATCGGTATTTTGCAAGTAAATAGTCGCAAGCGCATCTGGAGCAAGGTGGGACGACCCCTTGTAAGATTATCGATTTCTTAACACGTTTATTATGATTTGCAGAAGTTGTTCTTTGCAAAAGAAGAACTTTCCGATAAATTCAATATAAATGAATGGAACTTTTTAATCAACATACAATTGTTTAGAATTTGCCAGTTATTATTCTCATTATTGAAATATGAATTCATCCAACAATGTACTTTTCATATTTTTTAAATATTAATGAAACGTAAAAAATGCATTTTTAAGGTATTTCGTGATGAAGGTAAAATGAAATTCTTCTCTCTGAATTTGATCTGAATTTTCTACAGAATTTCATTCATCACGTTTTTTACTTCAAGGTTTAGATAAATGTAACATTAATGTGCATAATGAAATTAAGAAAAATTCAAGATCTAGCATACAAAATTGTATTTATTCAAGCGAGACGTGTAAGCAACAGTACTTTAAATTATATCTGACATGCGCAAAAGAAACTTAATTGTTAATTAGGCGTCAAACATAATCGTAAAAATCTGTTTTTCGGATTCAAGGGGTCTAAAAACGTGGACATTTGACGAAAACTGGGGGAACCAATTTTACATAAATCTAATACCTTCTCTGACGAGAATGTAAAAATCGAGAATTATTCTAGATCAATCTTAACTCTTGAAGATCTACACCTCTTTCCTCACATTACTCGTTTCCACGCAGTGTCTCCAGAACGTGGGATTTTTCGGCCCCCACCATTCTCCCATCTGGGAGCGACACATTCAAAAGTAGTGTGTCGGTGAGTCGGCTCTGTTAAATGCTGCTAAGTCCAGCCTCGTGTAAAGCCGAAAAGACACGAGCAGGAATCCGAGCTCTCCCGACCTCACGAATGACTATCTAGCTGCTCCTCAAATTTATTCAGGTTTTGAAATCCCGAGTTACCTTAGAACCATTAGGCTTATTGCGAAGAGGCTAATATAACTGACTTTATATAAATAGATATAGGAGACAAGACTTCTGAGTCTAAAATTTTTCAAATTTAGTGCTGCATGCAAAATAGTTAAATTTTCAACCTGAGAAATTAATTTAAAAATACATTTTTAACTTAAACATTGTAGCATATACTGAAGTTTACAGTTGAAAACATTAATTTTTAAACCCAAATAAATTCGATTTTATCAAAAAAAGAAATTAATTTCTATCCAACACAAATTAATTTTTAAAGAAGAATAATTCGCCAACAAAGAAGATAAATTTATAATTGAAAAGAAAATTTTTCAAGAAAAAAATTGTGAACAAAATTGTTGTATTTTCATCTGGACTAGTTAAATTTTCAGACAAAAAATGGAATTTTCAAGAAAAGAAATTAATTTTCAACTAAAATTATCATGTTTCAAAGAAAAATTTAATAGATAAATTTTCAGTTGAAAAATAATTATCAACCCCAAAAAATCAAAGTTTCAACAAAACATTTAAATTCCTAAGCAAAAAATTTAATTTGCAAACAAATATTTTAATTTTTCAAACCAATAACTTTCTACCGAAAACAGAATTTCAAAATTTTCAAAATCAATTTTAAAACAGAAGAATTTTTGTTATCAAAATAGATCAATTTTCAACGAAAAACGGTTAAATTATCAGTTAAAAAAAAAACAATTTACAACCAACAATTTTTCAGCAAAATAGTTTAATTTCAAAAAAATAGATGAACTTTTAAACAAGAAAAATAATTTTCTACCAAAAAGAAGAATTTTTTACTGAGAAAGGTCAATTTTCAACAAAAAAGTTAAATTATCAACCAAAATAGTTATTTTAAAAAATTTTAATTTTAAAATAGTTTCATTTTCGATTGAAGAAATAAATTTCCAACTGAAAATTGTTTTAAAAAAACACACACAATCGAAATAACAACAGAATAGTTCAATTTTTAAACATATAGTTAGATTTTAATTAAAGAAATTATTTTTCAACCAAAAATTGAATGGAATGAATTCTGAAAGAAAATAATAATCGTTTGAAAATTTTTAATAAATTTTAGAAATGTCGATTTTCAAAAATTTCGAAAAAATAAACTTTAGAAGCTTTAAGGGAATTCAGAAAGATTTCGAGGGGATAAAATTATTTTTCTTAAAATTCCTGTGAAAAATTTAAAAGATTATCAGCCAGCTTTTTCACATCTTGAATTAAGGAACATAATTCTTATTAGGCCTTTTTAGCAATTTTGTTACACAATTTTTTAAATTATATGTTGCTTTAAAAATCTACTTTCAAACTTGAGAAAGTTTAAGAGATATTCAGAAATTTTGAAAGGATTCAAATAAAATTAAAGCTTGTAAAGGTTTTTCAAGAATTTTGTAAGTTTTCACGAAAATGAAAAAAATTATTTTAGGTTCCTAGAAATAATTAAAATAAAATTTTATTCCGAAAAATTAATTTTAGGAGATTATTGTAAAGCATTTCAAAACATTCAAAAATGCGTCAAAAATTGTCAAAGTATCTGAAAAATTTTAAAGGCAATATTTTTTAAATTTTGCAAAATAAAAAAAATCAGGAAAAATTTGAATAATTTTTAAAGATTAGGAGACCAGGCAACACTAGAAAAAAAAATTATTATTTTTCTGGGTAACGTGTGAAAGTTTTTAATAATTTTTTATTTTGTAAAATGTGCTTTAAAAGAAAATTAAAGAAGGTTTTTAAACACATCAAACAATTTCCTCAAATTTTGAAAAAGAGTGTAAAAGGTTTTAAAATCAACATTTTTTAATTCGATAAAATTGCAAAATTTTTTAAAAGTCAAATAATCGAATAAATTCAATAAATATTGAGTAGAATTGATGAGATTAAAAAAGAATTTAAAGTTCAGAGGAGTTTTAGAAATTTAGGATAAACTGATTTAAAAAACTGAAAATCCTAAAAATTCCTGTAGAAGAATAAGTAAGATGCGCCTGGAAATTGTGTACAATTATTAAAATTATTATTATTAAAATTCGAATGATTTTTTTTTTAATTACTTTCAGCACATTTCGTCTCAAGCAGAATTCCCGATTTTAATCGCAAGAGGTTCAATCATTTCCAGTCAGAATAAGTAATTACATAAATTTTGAAAATTCAAAAAAGATAACTTGGAATAAGTGCAATGAGATTTAAAAAAAGTTTATTTTAATTATGCATAAAATTTGTTGAATTATTTCTAAAAATATAGAAACATTAAAAATGGTAGTATTTAAATACACTTAACATTTCAGACTTTTATATTAAATTTTGATAAAATATAATAGATACGCATGTAAAATGAAAAAAAAAATAACAATAAAAGTCGATAAACGAATAATTTTTTTGGAATGAATTCTAACAGAAAATTGAAAAAAGATTACAAAACATTTTTTATAATTTCCTAAAATGTCTAAAAAGTACGTAAAATATTTTGAAGCAAAATGTTGTAATTTTTCCATATTACTTAACTTTAGAAAAATTAAGGAACATAATTCTTTCAAATTTGAGTAAGTTTTAGAGATATTCAAAGATTTTGAAACGATTCGAAAATAATGAAAACTTCCAAATATTTTTAAAGGAATAATTAACATAATTTTTTATTTACAACAATTAATTTGAAAAGATTATGTTTAAACATTTCAAAATATTGCAAAAGATTTCAAATATTTTCAAAGCATCTTAAAAACTTTGGAGGCATTTTTTTTTAATATTGCAGAATTAAAAAAAAACAGGAAAAATTTAAATAATTTTTAAAGATTAGAGATTGAAAGGTCTAACAAGATTAGAAAAACAGAATTATTTTTCTAATAATCGTGTGAAAGTTTTTAAGAATTTTTTATTTCAAAAAATGTACTTTAAACAAAATTCAAGCAGATTTTTAAACGCATCAAACGATTTCCTAAAATTTAAACGAAGAGTGTAGAAGATTTTAAAGCAAAATGCTTCGATTTGATAAGATTAAAAAGTTTAAAGAAAGTAAATAATCAAGTGAATTCAGGAAGTATTTACTAGACTTGATGAGATTCAAAAAAATTTTAACTTTAGAAGTGTTTTAGAAACGCAAGATAAACTTTAGGAACTTAAAAAGAATCTCGAAAGGTTTCAGGAGAATAAACATGGTTTCTTAAAATGCTTGGGAAAATTTAGAAGATTATAAGGAATTTTTTTTTTACATTTTAAATGAAAAACTTTTGAAAAACTCGAGAGAGTTACCAATATCTTAAAGAATTCAAAACGTTTTAAATAGATAAGAAATTTTCAAAATATATTTTTAAATCTTATAAAATAAAAATAAAATGTCTTTCAAATCTCCTAGGATCTTTTCTGACACATCTGATATATTCGAAAATCTTTTTTTTAATTTTCTTAAGAATCTTATAATAATTATTTGCTTATAAATTTATAAACTGATAATACTTATTTTATTGTATATGACATCTTTACAAAATCTTTAATGCCTTAAAATACTTCTCTCAAAATTAAAAAATTTAGCTTTTACAATTTTATTTTAATTGTAAAATAATTGTAATTCGAAATCGATTGTAAATAATTGTAAAATAAATGCAACGAAATTTATTTTATGAAGAAATATCTCATGATTATAAAAAGAGAAAAAAAATTGTGAAGGTAAATCTTTGTAGCATTTTAATAACTAATGAGCATATTTTTAGATTATTTTTCCTTGATTCTGGTCGAGGGTGAAACATGGTACAAAAAACCTTCCTGAAATTTCAAATAAAAACTGTACTCTCTATACATTAATCTTTTTTAATTAAGAATGATAATACTTTTATAAATATTGCCAAAATTTATTTGAATATGATACACAATGATTTTTATTACACAAATTCCTGTAAATAGTTGGTGTTTTATAAATTTTACGATATTTGTGTACCATGTTTGACCTTAGGGAATTGATTTCAGGAATAAAATTATAAAAATATTTCCATTAGTTAGTAAAATACTATGAAGAATCGCCTTTCAAATTATGGTTGAAATTGAAGAAATAGATATTTGTCTTATCGTTTTTCAGAATATGATTTTTCACTAAATGTAAAGCAGATTAAAATACACTTGAAAAATAAAAATAAGAAAGTTCAGAAATTCATGCAGTTATCTGTTCAGAAAATCCCACACATTTTTTAATGAAATTCCTTTCCACACCACATTCAAACGAAAATTTTACAACATTTTTGTCAAATGATCACTCTTTTGAATGAGGTCAAGTTAATAACTTTTTGGCTTGTTCTTTTAAAATCCTAAAAAAAATATTAGAAAAATTCGAGTCTCTTTAAAAGATGATAAGGACATTTAGAAGTTTGGAAGATATCAACGAATAATTGATAAATTTTGAGAAAGAGAAATTTTTTCAAGTTTTCAAATATTTCTAGTACGTTTAAGACAAAATAAATTCAAAAAAATTTCTAACTTACATTTTTCTGAAAATTTTCAAAAAGTATTCAAGATGTCAAAAACCTGACTTATATAATCTTCTAAATTTTTCACTGGAATTTTAAGAAAAATAATTTTATCTCCTTGAAATCTTTCTGAATTTCCTCAAAGCTTCAAAATTTTATTTTTTCGAAGTTTTTGAAAATCTACATTTCTAAAAAATTTAAGTTTAAGATTAGATTTGAATCTCTTCCATTCTTCTAAATATTTATTGAATTACTGGATTATTTACGTTTTTTAAAACTTTTTAATCTTATCAAATTGAGACATTTTCCTTTAAAATCTTCTACACTCTTCTTTTAAATTTTATGAAATCGTTTGATGTGTTTCAAAATCTTTTTGATTTTTTTTTTAAAAGAACATTTTTGTAAATAATAATTAATACAAATTTTCAAACGATTATTAGAAAAATAATTCTTTTTTCTAATATTTTCAGACATTCTAATCTTCTAATTTTTAAGAATTAATCAAATTTTTCCTGATTTTTTTGCAAGTTTTAATTATTTTTTAATCGTTTTAATATTTCTGAGTATCTCGTAAACTTACTAAAATTTGAAAACAAATTTTAAAAACCAACATAAACATAAAAAAAAGTGGTGCGACAAAATTGCGTAAGAAGGCTTAATAAGAATTAAATTCCTTACTTTTTCTAAAATTATATAATATGGAAATTCTACGAAATAATTTTAAAAAATTGTGATATTTTTTAAAACTTTCTCTCAGAATTCATTCCATTCCACTTTTGGTTGAAAAATAATTTTTTAAATCATAATCTAACTGTATATTTAAAAATTGAACTATTCTGTTGTAAATTCGATTGTGTGTTTTTTTTTAAAACAATTTTCAGTTGAAAATTCATTTCTTTCATCGAAAATGAAACTATTTTAAAATTAAAATTTTTTTAAATAACTATTTTGGTTGATAATTTAACTGTTTTATTGAAAATTCGATTTTTGTTGTTGTTGAGAAAACATTTTCTTATACTAAAAATTTAATTGTATCATTTTTGGTTGAATTTATTTTTGTAGGAAATTGACCTTTCTCAGTCAAAAAGTCTTTTTTTTTGGTAGAAAATTATTTTTCTTGCTTAAAAATTCATCCGTTTTAATCAAGAATTCATTTTTTTTATGGAAATGCATTTTTTGTTGAAACTTCTTTTATTTTGGTATGAAATGGTTAAAAGTTCATCTATGTTTTGGAAATTAAACTATTTTGCTGAAAAATTGTTGATTATAAATTATTGTTCTGTTTTCGGTAGAAAGTTATTGGTTTGAAAATTAACATATTTGTTTGCAAATTTAATTTTTTGCTTGGAAATTTAAATATTTTGTTGAAACTTTGATTTTTTGGGGTTGATAATTATTTTTCAACTGAAAATTTATCTATTCAATTTTTCGTCGAAACATTATAATTTTAGTTGAAAATTAATTTCTTCTCTTGAAAATTCCATTTTTTGTCTGAAAATTTGATTAGTCCATTTTTGATCGAATACTTATTTTTTTTAGTTTAAAATTCGTTTCTATAGATGAAAATTGAACAATTTTGTTGATAATTTTTTTTCTTGAAAATTTTTCTTTTTAGTTATAAATTTATCTTCTTTGTTGGCGAATTATTCTTCTTTAAAAATTATTTTGTTTTGGATAAAAATTAATTTCTTTTGTTGATAAAATCGCATTTATTTGAATTTAAAGATTCATTTTTTCAACTGAAAACTTCAGTATAAACTACAATGTTTAAGTTAAAAAATGTATTCTTAAAAGCAATTTCTTAGGTTGAAAATTTAACTATTTTGTCGAAAATTTGTTTTTTATTTGTTAAAAATCCATTGTTTACTAAAAATATGATTAAGGCATGCAGCACTAAATTTGAAACATTTTAGACCCAGAAGTCTTGTCTCCTATATCTATTAACATAAAATTCTATTACATTTGCCTCTTCGCAATAAGCCTAATGGTTCTAAGGCAGTGGCTGGCACGCCCTTGCCCTGGGCAGGGTAGCCTGCCCTGGCTGCCCTGTGACCTACTCTTAGGGCAGTACCTGCGAGCTTGGCCAGACCACCCCTTTCATCAGGGGTTCTTTGTTAGAAAATGGGACAAAAATGTGAGTTTAAAAAATTGGTAATTTTGCGATCAGTGACTTAAAAGTAATATATTTGGAATCTACGTATAGTTCCGATTCCAAAGACATGTAATTTGTTTATAAAGGTTAAAAGTTTGAGAAGTACTTAGTATTAAATTGACTGTCAATCTGATGTTTCAAATTAATACTATTAAATTTAATGCTATTTCAAATCGCTAATTGAAAAATTAAAAGTTTTAAAATTTCCTTACTTTGACATTCCTGTGGACAAAAGATCCTTGCTGGAGTAAGCTCACTTGCACTAAGGTACATGAATAGACCGAAAAGTAGTAGAAAAAATTAAGTTGGGTGGAGCCTGACCATACCTGAAAATTAAGCAAAAAGTTTGCCAACCACTGTTCTAAGGTAACTCGGGATTTCAAAACCTGAATAAATTTGAGGAGCAGCTAGATCGTCATTCATGAGGATGGGAGAGCTCGGATTCTTGCTTGTGCATTTTCGGCTTTACACGAGACTGGGCTTCGCAGCATTTAACAGAGCCGACTCACCGACACACTACGTTTGAATGTGTCACTCCCAGATGGGAGAGTGGTGGGGGTCGAAAAATCCCACGTTCTGGAGACACTGCTTCCACGCTCAGTGAGTCACGCCTACACCACGAAAGGCAAATAATGGTTTAATTGTGAATGGTATAATACCAAAATATTTCGATCCTTGAAGAAAATTCTATCGGCCTCCAAAATCATCTGGTCCGCCTACAACTGATAGGATCCTTTCCTTGTATAAGCAGAAACTATTAGAGAATATGAGAAAAAGAAAAAACTGCGTTTCTTATATTGCAGAGCCATACTTAAAT
>NC_046659.1:25811388-25819968 GCF_010883055.1 Belonocnema kinseyi | reverse complement strand
AGCAGCGAAATTTAGCTGTTATTCAGTGAAATTTCACTGATCAGCAGCTACATTTCACTGTTTTAGCAGTGTATATACGCTGATTTGAATTAGACATATACTCCTTCAGATTTAGAGAGTACAAAGAAGACGAATTTTCAACAAAATACAGAAATGTTCAACTAAGAAAGGACAATTTTTATACAAATAGTTGCATTTCAACGAGATGAATCTTCAACTGAATTGAAGGAATATTAAACTGGATTCGTTAATTTTTTTTAACTTTCAACAAAAAAGCTTCATTATCAACTGCGTTCTGTTGAATTTTCAGTTAAATAAATCATTTTATCGACCAATAAGGCGAGTTGTTTACAAAATACATGAATTTTCAAGGAAACAGCATTTCAATTTTTAACTAAAAAGATTAATTGTCAATCAAGAAGACGACCTATCTACCAAAAAGACGAATTTTCAACCAAAATAAAAGCCCATACGCGCGCTCCGCTCGCGAATCGCTACTTTGCTTGCAATTATTTTATTTGGAAATAAAGTTCAATAATATACCACGATAATCATTTTTACTTTAATAACTTCTATTTGTGCACGGATTCGCGTGGGTACACTCTCACGTTACAGAATAAATGATTGTGCAACACTAAACATTTTTATCAAATATTTAGGCAAATGCGAGTACTACCAATAACCTCGTATATAGCCGCATAGTAATTTAATTGTACTAAAATTAATGCACTGATTTTAGGCCCGCCTTAGTAAAAGAAAAAATTGCAAATGCGCATAGAATGTGAAGTTGAGAGACCTCTGTTCCAGCGCTCGATTCTTCGCGCTCGATTGTACATCTATCTCGTGCTTCGCGCTCGATTATGTATTTACCTCGCGCTACGCGCTCGGTATTTATATCTTCGCACATTCTTGCGTAAAAATTTAGAAATTAAGACTCAAAACATCCACCACTGTAATTTTGTAATTGTGAATTCTCTTTCGTTAAAAGAGAGTTTGAGCGAACCTACCTCCTGGTTTTTTCTCCTGGCTTTTTCCATATCATGCGTTTTTTGGCTTAAAATGTTCATTTCAGTTTGTTTTTTTGAATTTTGAAAATGCTCTAACTCTGATAATTTTCTTTTTATAGAAAAAAGTCATGGGGATAAATTGTTTGAGTTTCTGAGTACTATGAACAACCGTACATAGAATTTTTAAATCTTGAAAAAATGTTGTTTTGAAATTTTTTTGTATGATCAACTTTGGAATTCTCAACTTTCTGACCAAATTGAAAAAGTTGTTATCATAATGTTGCAATGCATCCAAAAAGCAATGTTTTTCTTCTTCAGGTTTTTTTTCTTATCATGTGTTGTTTGGCCTAAATTGTTCATTTTAGTTTTTTTTTTGGATTTTGAAAATGCTATAACTCTAGTCATTTTTGATTTTTCGAAAAAAGTCGTGAGGATAAATTCTTGAATTTTTTTAACACTATGAATAACCATACAAAGAATTTTTGAATTTTTAAAAAAGTGGTCTCAAAAATATTCAAAAAGTGCCCACTTTTTGAATTTTCATCCAAAATGGCTGGCTAACGAACTTGACATTTAGTTTAGGACACTTCACGAGTGTACCAAAGGGCTACTTTTATTATTATACTATTACTTTTTTCAAAAGTATCGTGTTCACAGACAGACATACAAACATACAGACATACATACATACGTACATACAAACAGATAAGACATATGCGTAAAAACCTGTTTTTCGGATTCAGGGGTTCTCAAAACGTGGACATTTGACAAAAACTGGGGGGGGGGGTCAAATTTTATACAAATCTAATACCTTTTCTGATGAGAATGTAAAAATCATATTACAATCAGTGATAATAATACTGGTTATATGTTCGACTGATTAATCACAGTAAAATATATGGAGAAAAGTATTGCAAGTGAAAATATATTACAGAAAATCTTGATAAAGCAAAATATTTAACTGAAGAGATTATGAAATTACTTTAAGAAATTAGTAAAAATAGATACTTACTGAAACTAATGAAAATGAATGTTCTTACCATTATAGAGTTTTAATTTCTTTTTTGATTCTTATTGAATATATAGTGCATACATTTTCTTATTAAAATTAATTTATTTAAAATGTTCAAATGGTTCAAAATCTAAAAAAAGTTTAATTCTGAATTTGTTTATAAAATTTATTTGTATAATAAATCATTGTTGTAAATTTTCAAGGTGTGGTAGGAAAATGTGATTGGAAATATATTCTTTGTTGATCCCGTAAACAAATTAGGCCTATTCTTCAAAAAATGCCCAAACTCTTAATTTGCTCATGAAAGTAGTTTAAATAATAAATCTTGAAAATGCGATTATTATAATTAATCGGAAAGACGTTCTTAATTAAATTTGTAAAAAAAAACTGACCCTATTCGTTTGAAAAATAGCCAAATTCTGAATTTGTTATGAAAGTTCTTTAAATAATTAACCATTCTTGTAGATTTAACAAATACCTTAGGAAAGAGCCATCGCAAAGACAATCATAGTTAACTTTGTAAGAAAATTGTGTTTATTAATTGAAAAATACCTCACCTCTCAATATGTTTATGAAAATTGTTTAAATGATTAATAATTATTATAAATTTACAAATTATCGTAAGAAATGATCATCGAAAGACATTCTTAGTTCAGATCTTTGAATGGATAAGTGAAAAAGCTATTTCTGATCTTGAGACTAGACTTGGACAAACAGGTACCAAGTTGTCACCTTTCCAGAAACCTGCAAACACTGGTCGAGCAAGGCAGGGAGTAAAATCGCATGCTCCCTCCCCCTCAACTATGGCGCTCTGTGCAACCGCCAAGGCCTGGAGGAGCGGGTGATCCGCGTCTAAACGTGCTCTGTCTCCCGACCGTCCATCTGATGCCGCTAATGTGACGGCTCCAGAAGGGAATGTCGAATGACGGACAGAATCAGGCAATGGCCCGGGCTGTGGCGTAGGGGCGGAACACGGAGGAGGACGGACACCATGTTCTCGATGAGAATACGGGCTTCCAACTCCCCGCCTCCATCCCGACGCATATCTCGGGCACTGGTTGACTCTGACTCCTGGCTTTCCACAATAGAAACAAAATATTCCCTTCTGGAAACGACAGTGATTGAAATCCTGACACACCCCATAACAATTCCAGCAACCATGTTCTGGTGGAGGCATCAAAGGCTGGCACAGGCCTCTTTGCAGTATGCGATGAGCGGCGGGAGAACAGAGCTCAGGCTGTTGCCCCTCAAACCGCCCCTGGGCCGGCATCAGATTCCCTTGCAGGATCCTGTGAAACTCAGGAGGCGGGCCGCCAGTCATGCTGGGTGTCGCTAATTAAAACGAGAGGCCGTCCCCTCGTGGGGCCGACTCTCTTACAGAGGCTTGCGAAAATGCAGATAAAGCCGCCATCTGCTGAACGCCAGTACCCATCGAAGGAGACGGTCTCCCCAAATGTCTTTCCTCAGTAGGCACGGCGAATAGCATCCCGAAGCGTTCCATCTCTAATGTAGTTGTTTGTGGGGAAGGAGGAGGAGGAGGCAAGCCAAGCAGAGCTGAAACTTGGGCATCGATAGATTGAAGAGGGGAGGGCACTTCATAATCCCGCAAGGGAAAAGGAAATAGCAACGCCTCCTCGGTAACCCTGACCTTCCGATCACGTCTCCCGGTATCGTCCCCCTCGCCCAACTCCCCCCGAGAAATCCCGATCTCCACCTTTGGCTTGGAGGCGGTTGAGGATTTGGAAGGTAATTTATTACTTTTTAAGCCGCTCACTTCGGCACAGTCCTTCCTCCTCCTCGTCCGCCTTTTTGGCTTCGGGTAGGGCGGAACCATTGAGATAGCTCCCTTTGAGCTTCCGGGGTCTCCCCGGACCACGCCGCCAGACGAGTTGAGCAATAGGGATGCTAAGGGTTCGCCGACGAGGTCTTCCCCTCTTACGGCGCGGTATTTCTCCCTCTCCCGAGCTACCTCCGACTCCTGTGGGACTAGCGGTTCCCTCATAATCTCCGGCTCGGCAGAACCTCGAGTTCCGGAAAAACTCCCGGCTCCGGAAGAACCCCCACTTCCGGTCGAACCTGGTTTGCGAGGCCTTCCTCGTTTCTTCCTCGCTGGTTCCGCTGGTTGTCCTGTTCTGGCACCCTCCCTGGTCGATAGAGGCGGTTCTGTGGAATCGCTGGGAATGACGGGAACCGATCCCTTCGGTTGACCGGTTCTCGCAAGCTGCGTAGCGAGGGGGCCTGATTGATGGCGCGGGGTCTTCGGAAGTTTCCTCGACAGGAGTGGCTCCGACGCCTTCGAAGTACCTGAACCGTCTCCGGACGGTATTTGAGAATCTTCTTCGTCATCTTCACTCTGCGAAAAAGGACTTTCGTTAACCAAGCTCAGATCAATCGACCAATAGTGTTTTAAATATTTAATGTGAGCCTTTTCAATTATTCCGGTCTCATCTCGGATTTTGTAAACTACTGGTGATTTTACTTCTACCACTTTGAACGGACCTGCATATTTCGGGGCCACACTATATCACCTACTTGGTAGCGAATATCACGTTTATGGCTGTTATAATATTTCGCCTGACGGTCAGAGGCAATATCTAGGTGATGCGCGACTAAATCCCTAAGGGCCGGCAACCGCTTAATTCTATCTTCCCATTCATCTACTGCTAATGGGACTATTTCAGGAACTCCTTCTTTCTGTTGCCTCAACGTTTTTGCCAGTCTAGGCTCTCTACCAAAATTCAGGAGCATTGACGACACCCGAGTGGAACTATGCACGGCCGTATTATACGCAAAACGGAAATCGGGAGGATGTTTATCCCAGCTACGATGATCACCCTCCACAAAGGATAATATCATGGTTTTTAGCACTCTATTTACCCGCTCTATCGGATTAGCTTGCGCATGATACGGTGGGGTAGTCGAGTGCCTAATCCCTAATTCCGACGCGGCCTTTGAAATAATTTTGTTCACAAACTCTGTGCCGTTATCCATTATCCTCAAGAGTTCCCCACCTAAAGATAACGGATTCCTTGAATGATTTCTGGACAATATTGAGTTTGGCCTTTCGAAGAGGCACGACCTCGATCCACTTAGTGAACATCTCTTGGAAAACCAAGATGTAATTGTAACCAGAGCGGCTCGGTGGGAATGGACCCATTATATCTGCTGCTACCGCCGACCAAGGCTGCTCTATCACCCTCTTACCCATCAAGCCCACTGGACCTACTTAGTCCACCTTCATCTTCTGGAAAGTCTGACATGTTCGAACGTATTTTGCAACGTCTTTAAACATGCCAGGCCAATAGTAAAGCAATGAAAGACGCTGGAAAGTTTTATCCACTCCCAAATGTCCAGACGTCGTAGTATCGTGAGCTTCACTCATTGCCCCTCCTCGAAACTCTAAGGGCAAGAGGAACGATGGCAATACAGACGGTTACCCTCCAATTTCCAATCCGGAAATTGATAAGGCATTTCCTGGACCAATTTACTTCTACGGGCATACTACAGATCACCAGTCTCGCCGATGGCACATACCATTTCGGAGTCCGGCTCAAACATGCGCGATAGCGCGTCGGGTACATGGTGAAAGGCACCTTTTCTGTGTTTGATATCAAAATCATACTGTAACAACTTAAGGGCCAATCTACCTAACCTCCCCGTGGGAAATCTTAGGTAATACAGCCAACGGAGACTGCTATGATCAGTGATCATGACGATGTGGTAACCCTCCAAATAAGGTCTGAACTTCTCGACCGTCCATACCACCGCTAAGCATTCCTGCTCAGTCACAGTGTAATTTCTCTCGGCGCCTTGCATTGCTCGACTTGCAAAGGCTATGACGTGTTCCACGCCATCTTGAATTTGGGTAAGGACGGCACCCATACCCGTACTACTTGCGTCTGTTTGTAAACAGAATGGCAAACTGAATTCTGGTCTTGATAGCGTGGGAGCGGCAATTAATTCGGATTTCAATTCTTGGAAGGCCTTCTCCTGGTCTTTTCCCCAATCGAATGTCCGATTTCTCTTTAACAATCGATGTAGTGGTTGTGCTTTTTGGGCGAAATCTTTTATAAATCGCCTGTACCACGTAATCATACCCAGAAATCGTCTAAGTTTGCGCAAAGTAGTAGGAGCCGGATATGATGTTATCGGCTTTATTTTCTCCGAGTCAGGGTGCATTCCTGTATTATTCACCAAATATCCGAGATAACTCACCTGACTGCAACCGAACTCGCTTTTATCCGGATTAACCGTAAGTCCGGCACTGATGATTACATTCAAGACTTTCTCTAACCAATGAATGTGTTCCTCAAATGTTTCACAAACTAAAATTATGCCATCCATTTACGCAAATGCATGGGGCTCAAATTCAGGTGTTATCAGTCGGTCCAAAAATCGCTGAAACGTTGCCGGAGCTCCCGATAACTCGAATGGCATGCGATTATAATGATAAAGCCCCTTGCCCGGTACTGGAAAAGCAGTGAATTCCTTACACCCATCGGAGAGAGGAATCTCATGGAATGCCTGACTCAGGGAAATCTGAGAGATGTATCGTGCGGATGATAGTTTATCCAGAATGGCGCTAATATTCCTCATTGGATATGCCTCTTTCTTGGCTACTTCATTTAATTTTCTGAAGTCGATACACAGCCTATAGTCTCCATCAGACTTCCTAATCATTACCACTGGGTTACACCATTCCCTCTTACTAGGATTTATAATTCCTCTAAGCTTTCCGCCTCTCGGCTGATTCTGGTAAGCATTCGTGAACTCTAGGAGAAAGACGCCGATAAGCCTGCCTGATAGGAGGATGTCCCTGTATTTCGATGTGGTGTTTCACCAAGTGCGTGGCAGGAAGCTTAGCTGGCATAGGAGGAATTTTCCTTTTAAAAAAATCCACTAAATATTTAGCCTCTGATGGCTTCAACTCTTTTATGCCAGCACTGGTTTGTATGGGTTCGTGCAAAAGAGAAATATCAGCAACCTCCACACTATTGTTTTCTATTTCCGGTGGCATTGTTGCTTCAGAACCGATTACTTGTCCTTGATACGTTCGCCAAATTTTGTTTCCTATTCTCCAAATACGAGGCTTAAATCTAACATCAAAATCAAACAATTCCGCAAAATCGTGACCAAACAAAACTTCGCAATCGAAAGTTGGTGCGAACCGAACTGACAAAAATTTGCTTAAACCTAAAAACTTAAGGGGTAAAGTGGCTTGTCCGGCGGTTTCCTCGATCTTCCCGTTAAGATACATGATACCTGGACGGGGTTGATCTGCTAATTTCTCAAGCAAACTCGAAAATTTCTCAAAGGCCGGCTTACCAATATAGGTACAGCACGAGCCTGGGTCGAAGAGTCCACCTAGTGATCAGCCATTGACACTGACAGTAATGAAAAGGCACCGCTCATCAAGTACCGTATTGACTTGATCTAGCGAAAGCTGAGGGGCCTTAACAATGAAAGGGGGGTATGATCGGACCCTAGAGTCAATCACCCCTATTCGTTTCCCGGCCTGGGTCCCGAACACCCGCTACAGTTCGTAGAGATTTGGCCGGGTTGGCCACAACTGTGGCAGAAAACCTGTTTAGGCTTAGAGCAAGCACGGAAAAGGTGCCCTTGCTCTTTGCAATTTCAACAGCAGCGGTGCTCCCCTCTTGAAGTGTCACCAGCGGTAGTGCACACTAAGGAGGCTGGCGCTTGAGGATCCGCACTTCTCACATTTGGGCACAACGCAGCAGTCGATAAATTCGGTGCTTCAACAGCATGGGTACCCAATGGAGGATAACCGAAATTATCTGGCATCATTGGTGCTTGAGGAACGCCCGGATGGAACCCATAATTAAAATAAGGCGAAAAAGTGCTTAAATTAGGAGGTGTACCAAACGCTTGTGGTACCTGAGGTTTTTGAATATCGGGAGGACCGATTGCAGCACATGCATTACTTGGCGAAGGTTTAGCAGATAGTCTGGTATAGGATCGTTTGGGCCATGCGTCCTTCTACGCCCCTCGTCCCTGACTCGCATTTGGAAGTTAATTCCCCCAAATCTACGTCTGAAATCGATGGTAAATTGTTGCCAGATATCCCATTTATCCCGATGGAACCTATACCAATGTTGAGCCGGCGGTTTTAACAAAAACGGTAACGCTTTGAAAAGATCCCTATCCGACAAGGAACTACCCCTTCTACATTCTTTTATTTGGGTCAGAAATTCCTCTGCACTACTATCACACTTTCCACCTGAGATATTCATCGAATACAAATTATCCCTACTACTGCCAGCTAAAAATGTTTGCAGAAAGAATTTCGAATCCCGGCCTTATTCAAAATATTACACATTCAACAAATATCACCAAGGTGCCTAGTATATGTCACTTAACAAGTATATACATACAGGTAAACAATAATAAATATAAATATTCAGGATAACAATATTCTTGCGAGCAGCAAGTAAACAGCATATATAATTAAAAATTTGTCATAAGGACAACCGCAGGATTTCGCCGGGAGCGGGTGCTAATCTGAAAAATTGCACCCGCTTCCAGCGAAATCGCGGTAAA
>NC_046659.1:25804774-25811288 GCF_010883055.1 Belonocnema kinseyi | reverse complement strand
TCGTTTTGGTCAGGGTTCGCGAAATGATTTTAAATTTCAAACAAGCAAAACTTTTGTCCCAATCTGTAGCGCTTTTGCCCTACGTTGGGCGCCAACTTGAAACATTACTCCCATTCGTTTGGGACAAAAGGGGGAAATAATTCACAATTTGGCGTCACAAGCGTAGTTCAAAAGGAAAAGAGAAGGGTAAAAGTAATCGTAATGTTACTTACTGTTAGTTGGACGCCAGACGCTTAGGTAGCGTCACTCCAAAATAAATAAAAGTAAGGTTATATCAATAAAAAATTGAAGTTGAAAATTCCCAAGCTCTTATGTAAAAGTTTTCTAATCAGCGGTAGAGGGATAAGTGTGGGCGAGAAAAGCTACAGACTCATTTTAAAGAAAATAAAGCACTTGAACTTTAATTTATTCAGTTATAATGATTTAAGAGAAATAAGAGATACCACAAGGGTCATGATCAACCACGTAGATTAAATACAAAAGGTGGGGTCGCAGACCCAAAACCACATGGACATGTCGATATTTGTTTCGCGAGATCACACTGCAGAGTCCACTACATTTCTTAACCTAAAAAAACTGGCTTAAATTCTAAATTTTATTCCACACAATTAAATCGCGAACAACATTACTATTCTGACAAACAAAACTTAAGTTCTACTCGAAATATGGCGGAAGGCCCGCGCACAAAATTTTCCTTTTATAAGGAGCCAACTACACGAACATATCGAAACACATTATACCGAAACAAACACAAAATAGTCAACAAGAAAAATAATTGTACCCTGGAGGAAGGAGAAGTAAAGACGGCTACCTGAATCCCAGTGAAAATCTCTGAATCAGTTTTTTCCTCTTTACGCCAGTCCGGCAAAATGGACTCGTCCGAATCAGCGACTAAGACGTAGGATCTTCCTCCTCTGTAACTCCGACAATCCACCAACGTCGATGGTCGACATTAGACTGAGTAGTGTCCTGTTGCTCTCAGATTCCCCACTTCCATCGGTCCCGCCAGAATTGCATTCCGGCCGGTGCTGCCCTCTTTATCTTCCCATCCGGTTGCCACTTCCGTCTGCTTGGCTATTGCTCCCCCTTGAGTAGACCGGCAAGATGGCTGCGCCCATTTGTTATGACCGGTGCCGGGCGGGGGTATGGCCAAGTACGTCGTGTAGGCTCCTAATAATTCTTTAGTGTAGGAATGATTAATTTCAAGCCAGAAAGTAATGTGACGGATAGTGCCGGCCTTATATTTGTAGATGCGACGGTCCGTGTAGTGTAATGTGAAGTGCAGATGATGTGGTGTTCAGTGTCAGTGTTTTCCCTGCTGGATTTTCTTAGATCTCGAGACTCTGAGATTTCAGGATCCAGAGTAGCACGTCTGGTTTTTCACTCCACTTTCTCCAGGTATCCTGTTTTACCTATTTCGCTAGAAAATCCTAACTAAATATACACATTTTCTCCAGTTTGTCTCCTAAATTTACAACGAAATAATAATTTTCCTCACGTACTGCATACCTTAACTTAACAAATCTTTTTCTTTAATTATTTACTAAGGTGAGCTCGTGCCGGCCATGGAAGTATCGTGGTCTTTTAATTTATCTTTCTCAATTCCTCAATATGGGGAGAGGATCTATAACGGGTGGTTAATCACCAAGTTACAATGCATTCTGTTGAAAATTCATTTTTGTTGAAAATATTAATTGTTTTAAAGTGGCAATTCAACTATTCCATTTATTCCATTCTTATTTGTTTGTCAATTGAACTATTTGTCGTTTAAAATTCGCCTTTTTTTAAAAATGAATGTTTTTTATGTAAAATTACAAAACTTTAACAATTACTTTTTTTTAAACAGTGCTTTAACCGTAATAAGGTGCTAATTCTATTTTAATAATTTTGGGCTCACAACTACGCAGCCATTCATACCGAGTATTCTTACAACAGAAATAGACCATAAAAGGAGGAAAATATCCAAAATTGATTAGGTTCAACCAGGTATACGGACTATAGGCAAAGGTATATACGGTTCTTACTTAATTCCAGAAGAATGCTTTCTAGGTTTTCCCCGCAAGTAATTGAGGGGTTCAAACTTAAAAGGCCTTCTGTAAATATGGGTCATATATCTCTCAAACTTAAGACTATGTTGTAGAACCGTATAAACCGTATAAAAATAATGTTATATAAAGCTCTGAATAAAAAGTTTGTACCATTTGGAAATGTTGAAGCATTTTTATCAAATTAATATTTTGCCTGACAAACAACGCCACTGATAATAAACAATAAATTTCTTGAAAGTATTTTTTTCAAATATATATACCTTAAATTTCGTTTTAAAACACTATAAATTTGTAAAAGTATATATATATTTTAGCTACAAACTGTATGTTAGTTAATACAATCTATAACTGATAAACATATGTTATAATAGTTACTTAATTTTAGCGTTTTAGAGAAAAAATTAAGGTATTATAATTGGCAATATACTATTTTTTTGTTTTTAAAGAAATCTCAAAATTCTTTATAAAATGGACAAATTGGATTTATCCCCTGCTCGATTTTATACAGAATTTTGAATTTTGATAGCATTCAACATTTTAAAGAGAAAAATGTTTAGCTCTGGCATAATTAAAATAAATAAAACTTGTCAGTCATTAAAAAATAGGTGAACATAAAACTTTTTCCGGTGATGTATTAAAATTATAAGTCATAATTTATGATTTATGGCATATAAATAGCTATGTAACGATATAATATTTAAAATTTTAATTTAAAAAATAAATAATTAGTTTTCATTTTATAATTACTTACTAATAATTGTGAATCATTAGAATAATTATATAATAAACACTTAATATTCGAGTGGTAAATAAATATGCAGTACATCATTTACATTTATGGTAACTCCTGTAATTGTAACTGCGGTGGTAACGCATTTTTTAAATTCTCTAACTTAAGGGCATGTGTCACAGCTAAATTCCTATATTACCGACCTCACTTTTTCAGTTCACTGAATGTTTCTTTGAACCTAAGAACTTTTTTTGTAAATAAAATATCGAGCTGAAACTTTGGAAAATTTATTAGAATACAATAAAGTACGTTTAGGTACTGCATTTTAGTAGGAACTTCACTGAAAATTATTTTTTCTTTTTTCTGAACCTCGACATTTTTTGAACGTTCCAACTTTTTTATACATAAAATATCGGTCTTAAACTTTGAGAAATTCAGGACCCGAAAGAAAACTACGTTTAAGTACAAATCTTAATAATAAAAGATGTAAAAAAAATTTCAACTATCAATTCCATTGGAATCAGTCGGTAACGTTGTACACGAAAATACACACCCTGGCGACCACTAGACGAGGCTCTAGAGGGTTCGTATTTTCGTGTACAACATTACCGGCTGATGCGGAGGGAATTGATCGTTGATTTTTTTTACATCTTTTATTATGAAGATTTGTACTGCAACGTAGTTTTCTTTCGGCTCTTGCATTTCTCAAAGTTTGAGACTGATATTTTATGTATAAAAAAAGTTGGACCGGTAAAAAAATGTCGAGGTTCCGACAAAAGATAAAATAATTTTCAGTGAAGTTCCTACCAAAATGCAGTATCCAAACGTACTTTATTGTACTCTAATACATTTTCCAAAGTTTCAGCTCGATGTTTTATTTATAAAAGAAGTTCTTAGGCTTAAAAAAACATTCAGTGAACTGAAAAAGTGAGGTCGGTAATATAGGTATTTAGCTGTGTCACATGCCCTTAAGCAATTACCGACGCGGAACGTCTGAAAAATGCCTAAAACTGCGAAGTAACTCCGAGGAGTTGACCCAAAAACCAAGAGGGCGCTTTTAGTAGTCGGATTTTGACGGAGTATCTTATTCCATTACATGAGCAATCTCCCAACTCATCTCTGGTAGTATACAAATTTGATCAATTTTAAATTCATACTTGAAGTGCAGAGCGAAGAAATGTTAAAATTTGATCAATTTTAATTTCAGACTTAAAGCATTTAAAAACATGGATGAGAACAATTAATAAATTATCTATTCATTAATCTAGAAACGTTCATACTCAAAACATTGAGTCTTACTGGTCCAAAATCAAAAGGGACTTACGCAGGCGGCTCGGAAAAATGTCAGTTAACCGGACTGAACATTATTGAGTTGAATATGTTTGAGAGCATTTATTTACTTGGCGATAATTTGTCCTTTTCAGGAAAAAAATCGGCGCTTCTCAGGGCCATCACTTTTTCTTAACGAAAGATTTTTTTATTGTTACCACTCATGTTTTTTTGGTTTCTGTTACTATTTACTTTTTTTCAGAATTTACAGAAAAATTGAATCTTATAAAAGCAACAAGTCTGAATTTAAAATTGATCAAATTTCAACACTGCTTTGCTCTGCACTTTTAGTCTGAATTTAAAATTAACCAAATTCTAACACCTCTTTGCTCTGCGCTGCCTCTTCTATCTCTTTCTGATGTATCTCTTTTTAATTGCACCTGCTACTGCTTGCTCCATGGTTCGCATCCGTGTTCGCTGTACCTTGTAGAGGACTGTACTGTCGGGACTCGACTCGGGCAGAACAGTAGGCCCCCAACGAGCAGGTCAAGGGGCTGGTTACGAACCATGGAGTTCCTTTAAGCCCAAATAATTCGTTTATTCTTCCATTTTTTGTTATAAACCAATTTTATTATGAAATTGACAAACAGTCTTATTATCGGTAAAATTTTTTTTTGCTAAAAATGTTTCACATGAATGTAGGAGTGACATTTAATAACAAAAATAATTTTAAAGTTTATAATAACCACAGTAATAAACAATTTTTGTGGCAAAATATTAGAATTTTAGATTTTTCAAATTATAATTTCCTTCTATGACCAGAACGACTTCAGGAATTCCTTAAAATAATAAATATTTAATAATATTTTACAAAATATTACAATTTAAATTTTTGTAAACAAATTCAAAATTTTGGTCCTTTCGCATAGAAATTTTTTTTGCACTGGAAATGTTTTAAGCTATTGGACGAATGACTGCTAGTCACAAAAATATTTTAGAAGTTAACAATAACTATTGTTATAAATAATTCTCGTGCCAAAATATTCAATTGTAAGATTTTATCAAAATTTGTATTTTCTCTAATTGCTACAATGGCTACGGATATTCCTAAAAAAATTCTTTTATAATATTGAGTAGAACAAAATAAATTACATGTTTATAAACAATTTACATAAACGATTTCCAAATGTTGGCAGTTTCAATTGGAAAAATTCGGGTTTTCAATCGTAATAGATTAAAAATGAATCATAACACTGCATGCTAAGATTGACTCAAAACCAAATCTTTGAACAATAACCCACCGACTTGGCTATCAAAAAAATTTTAATTTGATAAAACCTTAAGTTTAAATATTTAGTCACAAGAATGATTAATAACAGTGATTATTGTTAACTTTTCTAATATTTTTGTGACTAGCAGTCATTCGTCCGAACGCTTAAAACATTTCCAGTGCAACAGAAAAAATTCTATGCTAAAGGGCTATTGAAGGAAATTATAATATGAAAAATCTCAAATTCTAATATTTTGCCACAAAAATTGTTTATCACAGTGCTTATTATAAACTTTTAAATTATTTTTGTTATTAAATGTCATTCCTACATTCATATGAAGCATTTTTAGGAAAAAAATTTTTGACGATAATAAGACTATTTATCAATTTGTTAACAAAATTGGTTTATAACAAAAAATGAATTAACAAATAAATTAATCGTATTCTATGAGTCCCTTAACATCGATTTAAGACAATATAAAGTTATCCTGATCAGTTATTAAAGCGTAAATAATTGTTATATACAAAATTTTAGTTTTTCCATACTTTGAGTGGAAAAATTATTAATAAAAAAATAGAGGAAACAAAAGTTCGGAGAGTTAAGATCTATAGAATTTAATAAGCTTCAATTTAAAACAAAAAATTCAAAATCGTAAAATAATTGAAAGCTCTGGGCATTTTCAAATGAAAAAAGTGCATTTCCTCCAACTGTGCGTCATGAGTACAGTACGTTTGTTGATAGAATTGAATAGCTTATAGTCTGTTTATTTTAGAAATGAGGCTTGAATAATATAATTAAATATTTAATTTAAACTCTCCTTTAAATTAAAATTTTTTAATAAAATTATTAGGGGTTGTAACCAGCGAGAAAAAAGCTTTCAAGATTAAGCAATAAATAAATTATTGCACTGTATAAATGTATATATGATGTTCGGTTCAATTTAAATAGATATATACATTATATTAAACAATATTAAATCCATTTTCTCATTTATCATTCTTGTCATTGACTTTTTACAAAATTATTCCCTGCAAACATTTTGATTAAAATTACCATTCCGTTTTGTATGGAAAGGGGAAGGTTGGCCGGAAGATTGGACGACGGGACTCGTGGTACCGCTTGTCAAGAAAGGGGAAGGAAAGAAGGTAGAGGAATACAGAGGGATCACTCTCATGTCAGTCGGCTATAAAATATAT
>NC_046659.1:25799763-25804674 GCF_010883055.1 Belonocnema kinseyi | reverse complement strand
GGCGTATTTTGGAGACCTTCCGATCGAGTACTTTTCGGACGGTATCAAAAAGTTAGAAAATCGTTGGACTCGCTGTATCGACCTAAAAGGAGAATATGTTGAGAAATAAAACCGACTTTGGCCAAAAAAACGTCTCCGTGTTTCATTTTTCAGGGACTTATCAGACTACCTAGTAATAGATAATTTTTTCAAAAGTTATTATACTCGCAAAACAAACATGCATACAGACAGGCAGAAACACTCGTTAAAACCTGTTTTTCGTGTCCAGGAGTGAAATTTTACACAAATATAATACCTTTTTTGATTAAAATGTAAAAAATATATGTACTCTGAGAACTGCCGTGATTTGAAATGTTGAAGATTTGGAATTTCAAATTATTTAATTTTCAATATTTATATTTTAAAGGGCTTACTCTTAAAAGTGAGATTTTTCAGGGCGAGCGGTTGAAGTCGACGCGATAGACGCGACTTTTAGGAGAGAGGGAAGCCTCACGAAATCTGCCCTTTCCACTTACCACTACATTCTTACGGAGAGATAGGTGATAGACGCGGCTCACGGACGGGGTATAGATGAGACGCGTAGATGGGGTTGTGAGAGGTGGAAGATTTTTCACGGAATGCCGAGCTCTCCAGTCAAAGCCCAATTTCTTGCGTACCGAATAACTCAATTATTAGTAGTAATGACGCTTGGATTTTTTTCTATGGTTTCATTAAGAAGAGCAGCTCAAAAACTATCGAAAGGTGTAAAAACCTCGATTTTGATTTTTTTAGAGTAAGCCCGCTTTCTTCGGCGCACGTCATATATATATATATATATATATTCTTTAGAGAGTGAAAATGTTTAGATGAATTAATAAAAAAGCATATTATAAGGCTAATGATTATTGTTTAAATATTATTATTGCTATTATTATTAGTTAAGTAATATTATCAATAAATGTTTAAGGTTTACAAAAATTACAATTATTTATCAAATTAATTACATTAGTAAAATAATATATTGAAAAATATGAATATAATTCAAACTGTTTTCTAAATACTCATCTTTATATGCAATTTTCCTAATATAGACCTTTTCATTTCAATTCCGAAATAGATAGTGCACATGCGTGGCCGCCATGACAGTTCCCGCGAATTCAAGAGTTTCGGCCCCATTCTGTAAAATGTATGTAAATGCAGAGTTTTTTACTTTTTTAATGTGATAATTTCGTATGTAGTGAAAGTTGAATGAAGAACAGTGTAGAGTATCTCAAATGTGAATAATACGAAAAAATCTATTTTATGGAAACTGAGTGCAAGCAAAGATATTATATGTTTATGACAAGATTTCTTGGTTATGATTTCCATAGCGCGAGCCGCTGTAAGTGTAAGGTGTGCGAACACAACAAACATGAGTACAAAAGAAACAAAGAAATGATTATTACTATCAGATCCAAACGCAAATGATCATAACGGAACGTGCGTGGTATGATTTTATGATTTGGACGACTCTTGATTTTCATGTTCAGAGGATAAATATTGATTATGAATTTATCAAAAAAGTTACTGATGCTGCTATGCAGTACCATGTAAATAGTTTAGCTCCGGAATATTTGGAAACGCGTGTACCAAAGGAATTAATACCTTTCGATTTTCCGTTTCAAAATTAGCACAA
Organism: Belonocnema kinseyi; assembly: GCF_010883055.1. Taxonomy (NCBI): domain Eukaryota; kingdom Metazoa; phylum Arthropoda; class Insecta; order Hymenoptera; family Cynipidae; genus Belonocnema; species Belonocnema kinseyi. Next base: position 25,803,020 of record NC_046659.1, on the reverse strand, counting down.
GGTAAAGCAAATGAAATCTTGCAATATTAATTTTGAGGTTACATATATTTAAACATTTTTAATCATTGAAGTAATTAAATAATTATAACAAAAGGGAAATACTTAGGCATAGTAAATTTTAGTGGAGCAGTTTAAGCTCCCCTTATGAGTCTGCAACTTTGGAGCAATGTTCATAGTAAGTTGTGATGTTGCACATGTTTACATTAAAATATAATCAATAAATGATCGGGCCTTACTTCTGCCTGCTTTGTAAAATTAAAAAAAGGAATACATATTACATTTAACAGTCACAACCTATCTCTCTTACTGAAGTACCTTTACGTAAAGAAAAAAGAACAAGTTGACTCAAGAAAAAGTTGGCTCAAGATCACAGAATGTTTCAACTGTCAATATTATTGTTAACAGAATGTTTCGACTTCATTGAATTCGACATCAGCTGAATTTGTTTCTCCGCTCTTCTTTCTCCAGAAAAACAACTGCTCCCTGTACTTGAAGTAAATTCCTCAGACTTCAATGAGAAGTGTTAGTACTTTTGCTCTAAGCTCCTTCTAGCTTTTTTTACTGTCTGAAAAAAGGAAATATAATAAAAATTGAGCTTCTAATGAAAGCGCTGAAAGTGGAACTCTTGAATCTTTAACTTTTAAAAATTATAGAGTTCAAACATTCAGAATCGGTGCTACAAATATAAATTCAAGTCATCATTTTGAATACTCTAAATTCAAGAATTAATCAATGGATTTGAAAATGTTCCAAAATATATCATTTCAAAAATAAATTGTATTTAAAATAGTTTTAAAATGCTACAAATGTTTTAAAATTTAATTTCAAAATCATTGAAACATTTATATGTTGTTTGGCATCTGTAAAAACTTTCAATTATTAAAAAAAAAAATTTTCAAAAGTTCTAAACGTCTTTCAAAATTATTCGAATTTTTCCTACAACTTTTATAAAATCCTGCCCAATTGGAAAAATGTACTTAAAATCTTCCAGATTCATTTTTGACAATTTTTTAAATCTTTCTAAACCTTTATTAAATATTCTCTCTAAATTAATTTTTCAAAATCAAAAATCAATTTATTTTTCTACGTAATGTTTTTTATTTTTCTGAAGCCTTTTAAAATTCTTAAAAAGCTTCTAAATCAATTAAAATTTTGTATTCAATTTGAATTTTTTAAAAAAATATTAATATTCCTTCAAGTTACTCAAATTTTTTCTAAGAATAATAGGTGTTTAACTGTTATGTAAATATATGAAAATTAAACAATGCGACTCACAAGTTACATTTAAAGAAATAAAAAAATGAAAATTTTGAAGTTTACACTTGTTTAATTTCTAAGACTTTCCAATTAAAACAGTTTAGTGTTTAACGTTAAAATGTGACAATTCTGAAATTTTGAACTGATTCAAAAACGTCTTGTAAAATCCATTATTATTCACTGTTTCTTTTCTTGAAGTAAAATTCCATTTTTTAAATAATTTATTAATTTACATTCGCAGTTGATCAACTACAAATATTTTCTTTAAAAACATGAAAAAACTATACTGATAAATTATAATAATAATAATTCCAACACACAATAATTACAAAACAATAACAAACATTGTGATTACAAATAAAAATTCAAAACCCAATATTTACAATAATTATTAATATTATTGATTAAGTTTTAACTTAATTCGTAATAACGATGTGCTACACTGGACGTAATGATGTTTTATAACCACGAAGTATTTTTAGGTTAAAACGGTCACAACACAATTGATTATTTTCTAATAAATTGTTATATTATTCTTATATTTTATAGTTTTCGACTGACATTCCATCGCGCCTGGATGCTCTTCTGTAGGTCCAGATTCTCCAAAGAAGTGTAAAAAACAAATATATGTATATATCTTTTGTAACGCTCCTGATTGATTTAAACTTGGAATTTTTACGTCCACACAACTTCACTCATTTATTGCATTTCCTGCACGCTTCACGCGTTTTAAGTGGAATTTGATACTCGCATTATTAATTTCTGCTTTTCTAAATTGTAGGTATGGTTTAGGGAAAGAAATAGAATAAAAATTGCACAATTCGACGTACGCAGCTCTACTGCGACTACTACTTTTGCACAATCCGCAGCAGCAGCTTTATGCGCTCCAACTTTTTTTTCCACAATCATTGGCATCCTATTATCTCCTTCTATTTTTATTCACAAAAACTTCGCATTCCCGTTCAAAACTTTATTTTTTTAAAATAGAAACACTGCATTTCCTATACAATTGCGAGTAACAGTGCCGAAAATTGATTGAAAGATCAATTCTTTTTCGCGCATGCGCACCAAAAAATAATTGAAATAAAAAGGTCTATTGGATGGTGTTCGGAGTAACGCTAGATGGCGCTGAAAGTCAGTAAACTGCAATGCGCATGTGCAACCACAATATTTCCAATTATTTTGACATCTCGAAAAAAAACATTATTCGAAGTTTCAAATTGAATTTGAAAGCTATATTGTGTATATTATATTGTTATACGTACAGTGTTCACCAGCCCCCTGCCTCGACCGTGTATGTGTATGCACTAGTAGTTTTCTTACGATTCGGAGAGGAAATTTCGGCCAAACTAATCCAACAGATGGCGCCACAAAAAGTAGGTCTAACTTTTTCATTAAATTGCATTAAGAAAGAGCAAAAATAATTAAAAACTTGATGCTGTTTACAAACAAACAAAAAAATATATGTACGAAAAAATAAGAATAACTATGACTAATTATTTTAAACCAGAAAAAGTCATAAAGATATGTAGTTTAATATGAATAAAATTTAATTTTGAGACACATTTTGAAAGCAGTGCGAACTTCATATTTCTATGATTTATTTTGCTAATATTATTGATTTTATTATTTGTTCTAATATAAAGAAATTATTTATTGTTAAAATTATTAATGTAGCTAATGAAAACAATAATATTTAAGACCTCAATGACAAAATTATTTAACTCATATACATAATCAGAAGAATTAATAAAAAATACATCACTCATATCCAATATAAATATAATAATGATAAAAATATGTAAGACTACAACTTAAGTTGCAAAGTAAAGGATCTTTGTACCTTTAAAATCTTAAAAATTTCAAGTTTCGAAGGAAATATTTTTAAAACGGAATGGTAATGTATGTATGTATGTATTTAATCTCTCCCTTTTACGGGTTTGAGGGCCACCGCTCCCTGTACATATATTTACAATTCCATCCTTAGTCTAACTTAACTA
>NC_046659.1:25787399-25799663 GCF_010883055.1 Belonocnema kinseyi | reverse complement strand
TCTTCTTCAAATGCGGTCGTTTTTCGGCGATTTCGATTTTCAATCGGTCCAATAATGATGAATAGTATGCTCCGGTTATGGTTTTACCTTTTTCAAGATAGGGGATCGTCCATAAATTACATAAGACATTTTTCTTTTGTTTATATCGCTGTGTCCTTTTCAACTTGATAAAAATATTATTTTCGTCTTTATTCAAACAACAAAAAAACGTCTTACGTAATATATGGACAATCCCTAGTCCACAAATATTATGCCATGTGCATCCCAAAATACGGAGGCCATAACCTTTCCGACCCATTGTTGCGTTTTTGGACGCTTCGGAGCACTTTGGCCCGGTGGAACCCACTGTTTTGCCTGTTGCCTTGACTCAGGAGTGTAGTAGTGGATCCAGGTTTCGTCTATGGTTATGAATCGGCGCAAAAACTCGGTCGGCTTACGCGAAAATAATGCCAAATTCTGCTGGGAAGTTGTCACACAAATTCGTTTTTGGTCCACTCTGAGCAAACGCGGCACCCATCGCGCGCAGAGCTTCTTCATGCCCAAAACTGAATGACGATATTGCCTACACGTTCCAATGATATGCCTACAGCATTAGCTACCTCTCGCAATTTCACTGTGTGATCATTTAACATCATATCATGGATTTTTTCGACATTTTCTGGTGTAGTGACCTCTTTTGGGCGCCCAGGTCGTTCAGCATCAACTGTGCTCGTACGGCCACAACGAAACTCGGTAAACCACTTATGAATCGTTCCAATCGACGGTGCAGAGTCCGGGTAATACTTATCCAGCTTGGCCTTGATCTCGGATATCGTTTTCTTGCGAAGATAGTAGTGTTTGATCAAAACTCGAAAATCAGAGTTTTCCATGTTAAAAAAAACTCGGAGGTTAGTCGCTTCTCAGTGATGTAACTTGTAAATGCGTAAACATAAATGGCTGAAGTTTTGACAGGCGTCATTTGAAGGACCAAGCTCGACGAAAATGGTTCACATTAGTGAATACTAATGCCATCTCTTAGAATTTTCAGGTACTTATCAGACTGCCTAGTATATTGGCCTTCGGTATACTTTCTAAGTGTCAGAAACTAAAGATCAAGTTCATTGGTTATTTTTGGTGAAAATTCAAAAAGTTACAGAATTTTCAAAATTTCTGCGACAATTTTTTTCAAGATATAAAAATACCATGTACGGGTATCCGTAATAATTGGAAATTCGAACAATTTACCTTATCGACTTCTTTTGATAAAAAGAATATTATCAGAATTATAGAATTTTCAACAAATTAAAAAAAAATACCAAAATGAACATTGTAAACTAACCAACGCGAGACTTGAGAAAAACTCGAGAGAAGAAAAACGTTGCTTTTTGAAAGCCCTACAAGATTATCATAACAACTTTTCAAATTATTTTGAATAACCGAAAATTCAAATTTTGAAAGCACCAAAAATAATGAAAAATCACAAATTTAATTTACTGATCAAACTGTGCAAGATGCGAAAAAAAGAAGAGAAATAAATAATTGTGCCCCTTAAAAAGATCCAAAAGCTTTTTATCAATTACTTTTTGATACGAAGGGTAGTTTTTGTTTTATTCGTAAAAAAAACAACATTAAAAATATAAGATATAAGAGTATGGACAAACGAAATAAGCAACGAAAAAAATAAATAGATAAAAGTTGTTTACCGAAAAAAGAGCTAATAAATGTGTTATTAATCTAAAATGCTATTAAAAAATTTCTGTGTTATTAATGTTACTAATGTCGTAACATTTCGGAAATAAAGAATACACAATAAGAAGTAAATAAAAACAAATTCACGAATTGGATAAAGTTTCGATGAAACCAGACATAGTCAAGGATGTTCAGAAATCATGAATTAAAATTCACCTATAAAGCATCAAGGTTCAAAATGTCATTCTTTGAGTATCGCAATTTTTTTTACAATTATATAATGTCATATAAATAAAAAGTTAAACTTCACGTACCAAAAAAATAACGAAGGAAAGAAGATAAACAAGGCCACCTCGCAATCCCTTTAATGCATGCTTGTTTTCTTTATTTTGCCCTTGGTTATTTCTCAATTTGGTAATTCTTAAAAATATATTTGTCAATATTTTTGTGTTAATTCAACAAAGATTGTCCAAATGACAAAATTTAATTTAGATTGTGTCAAAATATAAATGCAATAACAAAATTATTATGAATTGAAAAAATTTTAAATTTCAAATTAGATAAGCACGAAATAACAATTTCTCTTTAAGTTTCAAAGCTGAACTTCAAATGCAACCGAATTTTCTGGTAAATTTTAGCTTTTCAATTTTCGCAACATTCATCCTTCATCTTCTTTGGGAAAAAATTATAAACCCTTATTGAAAATAATATTGTTTGGTTATTTTTAATGTGAAATATTCACGGTTGAGCCGTCTTGTATATAAACAGATTTATAAGATTGTCGGCGAAATGAGTGCGAGATCGCATATCGCGCTCGAAAAACAAAACACTCGTATCCTTTTAATTCACACGTGTCAGATTATGCAGTAGCATAATAATCGTGAAAAAAACTCCATTTATTTTTTTAATATTTTAAATTTTTTAGAACTATTAAATATATTTTGAAATGATTCTCATTGTCCTAAAATTGTTATAAAATCCTTTAAAAAAATTGCCTCGTAATCTTTCCAAATTTTGCGAAATATTTTTAAGCAATCTCAAAATTATGTAATTTTCAAATTTAAAATTTTGTTTCGAAATAATTGAAAATCAAAATTCTTTCTAAATGTTTTGGGATCTTCTCAAATACCAAAAAAAATTTTTTAGAACTTTTAAATGTCTTTTAAATGATTCCCAGTTTTCTTAAAATTGGTTTGAAATGATCAAAAATTGCATCATAATCTTAAAGATTAAATTTTTACAATTTTGTAAATATTTTGAAATATTGTTAAACATTCCATTAAAATTATGTAGTTTAAAAAAATAGAAAGTCAAAATTGAATTTGAGAATCAATAAAAATCTTAATTTTCCTATAAATGTTTATAAATATTTTTGAATTATTTTTCAATTTTTCTTAGAATTTTTGAATATGTTTTATAATTTTTCCCATTTTTCGTAGTTTTTTTTTTGTTGATAAAATTCTTTTAAAAAATTGCTTTAAAATCTTACATATTTTTACAATTTTTTAAATCTTTTGAAATGGTTTGAAATATTGTTAATCATTCCAATAAAATTATTTAATTAGAAAAAATAAAAAGTTAAAAATCAATTTGAAAATCATCGAATTACTCAATTTTCTTTAAAATTTTAAAAAATATTTTAAAATTATTTTTGAACCTTTTTCGAAAAGGTTAAAAAATATAGTCTTTATTCCCTCTAACGAATGTACGTGAGATCAACAGTTCTCATATTAAAACTAAAAATGAAAAACTCAAACAAAATACAAAGCCCAAAAATAATCATATTTCGAAAAACCAAAACTTGTGCTGAGTTGTGCTCGACAAATACAATCTTTACTCCCTTTAACAAAATTACGCAAGATCAATAGTTGTCACATTAAAATTCAAATGTGAAACTCAAAAAATATAAAAGATCCAAAAATAGTCAAATTACGAAAAGATAAAACTTGTGCTGAATGGCGCTTGATAACTGCAGTTATTATTCAGCACAAGTTTTGTTTTTTCGATATTAGATTATTTTTGGGCTTTGTATTTTGTTTGAGTTTTACATTTTGAGTTTTAATATGAGAACTGTCGATCTCACGTAATTCCGTTAAAAGGAATCAAGACTATATTTGTCGAGCACAACTCAGCACAAGTTTAAGTTTTTCGAAATTTTTGAAAATAACAAAATTTGTTGGTTTTCTTTTTAACTGTTTAGGTTTATGGAGTTTTTTTGCCCTGCACAAAAATATGTATACTTTGAGCCACCTAGCACAACCTTTCTTTTTGATCTAGTGAGAAAATGTGGATCTAGCAATAAAAAAGTTTTTCTAAAATTGTGCCCATAATTTTTGAATTTTCAACAAACAGTTTACAGCCAAAAATTTGCAAAAGTCTAACACAATCTTGCACAGCTTTCATTTTTCGAAATATCAAAAATATCAATTCTCTTTTAAATGTTTTGAAATCCTTTCATACAATTTAGAAATTTTTTTCTAACTTTTAAATATCATTTTGAAAAGGCTGCCAGTTTTCCAAATTCCAAATATGTTTTAAAATAATTTACATTTTTCATGAAAGTTTTGTAAAAAAGTGAGAAAAAAATTACCTAAAATTCTTCCAAATTTTATTGGTACCATTTTGTGTATTTAATTAAATGTTTTGAAATATTTTTGGAACAACAGAAAAAATACGAAAATTCTCCATACGGGTTTCATAGTATTCAAAAAGTCGAACAATTTATACTAATGACTTTTTTCATTAATTTAGAAATTACTAGAGTTATAGCATTTACCAAATTAAAGAAACACACGAAAATGAATATTTTAAGCCAAATAACGCACGATATGAAAAAAAGTCAAGAGAAGTGAAATGTTTCTTTTTGAATGCCCTACAAAATTATCATAACAACTTTTTGAATTTTCTTGAAAAATCCTAAAATTAAATCTTTCGGTCAAAAAATGCAAAATACGATGAAATATAAGTGCACAAAAATTATGCATTTGAAAAAGATTCAAAAATTTGTTAGCAACCACTTTTTGATATAATGCGCAGTTTTCTGCTTTAATCAGATCCATAATAGCCTTGTAAAGTCAGTCACTATTAAATTTTTTGTATTGTAAATTCAATATTGAAGTTTGATTCCTAAAATATACTTGAGCTTCTTCAAATCAGAAAGCAGAGTATGTTGTTGACATATTAAAAAAAAAATTTAAATAGGGATTGTGGAAGAGAAACACCACACTACACGTTTGCGGCTATGCCAACTTCACTTCCGAGCCGTAGATTTTACAACTCCTGCCCCTTATGGAAAGTGCACCGCAGTTCCTATCCACTACCACCAAGTGGATGAGTACATGCCCGATTTTGACTAAAAATGTGTAGAAAGAAGATACGAGATAAGTAGCATGAATCTCCCACCATCTCTTCCACAGGTTTTACAGGTTGAAAATGAGTACAGGCCACCAGCAGAAAATGAGATAGTTGTCAACGAAGATGAGAACGTGAGCGAGATTAGCGATGTAGATAAAATTTTGACGTTACAGGCAGAGAATCACATGCTTCGTGCTATGATCTTAAAACAGACTGCAGAAAAAAGTGGGAAAATGACCCGCCTAAATTCGACCTTGAAACATTTTTAAATGGACAAAATGTCAAGGATAAGTTGCGCAGGGCAGCAGCCATGACAGCGGCGAAAAAAGCTAATGTGGCAGGAATCAAAACATCCAAAACGATTACCAAGTCGATATGGTTTGTGGGAAAGATGAATGTCATAGTAGACGTCTGTAATAGCAGCAATGTTCACGACAAAAATCCCATGAAACGCTCTCGGTCTCACGAAAATCCTGGATGCATTGAAGTTCTAGAAGACTGTCTGACATGAGAACCTACCATCCACGTGAAAAACAAATTAGGAAAACTGACCAGGTTACCTTGTTTCCAAGCGCTTGAAGGAACTGTGCAAGGCTTACTGATTCTCTACCGGGATATGATTTATGACTACACTTCCTTTCAGTTGTGCACAGTCATTTGCAACACGGATTACGTCGAGCAATTTTTTTCCAGATTACGAGGGCGCAATGGATTTAATTCAAACCCTACGTGTCGGATGGTTCGTTTGACATTTCGAATCTTGGTTTCTGTGAAGGATATTGTAACTTCAAGCAGAGGTAATACCACTCCTGAGGATGAATCATACTTCTGATCGATATCACCAGTAGCATTGAAGGAGCAATTGAATAACCTCATTGCTCCTGAAGAAGTCAACGACGAGAGAACGATGCAGTTCTTTGAAACTGGTACACTCGATGACGCAGATGATGTTTTGGAATCGGATGAAATTGAGAATGATCTTTCAGAACTCGATGAAACACATGGAACTCGTGAAGACGATGATCAGCATGCAAACGAAACCGTAATGACTGCCTCTCTAAGATGTAAAGACCTCCCGATGCAGATCAAGGGGACATAAGTGACATTTATATTAATTTTCGAGAGTACAATACCCAAAGAAGCTGGCAACTAATTCTGTTGAGAAGGCCTACAGATCAATTTCGTGACATCGGAACAATCAACTTGCAAACTTTCGTCACGAAATTTAAGCCACGCATGCAGAAGGAAAGAATACGAGAAAATATGTTAAAGGATGCTATAGCAGATGTAAGCAAGGTGTACCCAGATTGGTATAATGAAAATCACCCTTGCTGTCAGCACATGCTGTAAACAACATGCATGTTGTTAACAGCTAAGTTGCACAGAACCTGCACTTCTGAGAACAGGTCAGCAAAAGAGACAAAGCTATCTAAGCGACGTGAAATAACTGAAAAAAAAGAAAAAATACTGCTTTAAAAGATGCTAGCCTAAAGGCTTTAAAGCTAACTTTAGAAGAGGAAGTAGATGCTGAACCGAAGGATCCAAAGAACTGCAGATTTTTCCGTAAAGTTCGAATTATGAACCATACGTAAAAAGTAATTAATGTGAACGATAAGCCCAATTGTTAAGCCTGTTGCGTTTTAGTTAATATGTGCTGCAAAGCTTGTTGTTATAATATAATTATTTTATCTCTAAAAGTAAGTTTAATTTATTCCGATTGTATTAGGTCGAAACAACTAATGCAACATTGCTTTTGTATTAGATTGAGATGCCTAATGCGAAACAAAATGTGCTCTACTTTGTAAAGTAGAACACAATATTCTGCTCTTTATAAGCAAACCATTTTATATGTTACAGATTTTTAGCTACATACAAAGTTGTTTGTCATAAACAGCAGGGTGAAAGAGTCCTACATATAGTAATAATACGTGGGGAATCACTTTAAAAAAAAGCGTCGTAACTCTACCTCCTCAGTGGCGTGGAAATGGGTTAATTTTCGTGTCATTGTTTAAGCTTGTTGAAATGATATGGCATCCTTAAAAATTATTTCTTCTGGAATAAAATAATCTGTAAATCTTTTCAGAATTATAAAATGATATGTAAAAGTCGACCAAAGTTCATTTTCTTTGCAACATTTGGCTTGTACCTTACTTTTTTCAGTTTTTTTGTACTATTTTATAATTTAGGTTTGTATCTTTGGGCCAAGAATTCGTTCTATAGTTTGACAAATATTTTTCCTGAATCAATGTTTTAAAAAGAGAAGTACCTACTATTAATTATTATTTTATAAACATATATAAATCGAATTTCAATGTTTTCTATGAAAAATATAATCCATGAGTGACAGAATGAAATCAGAAACAATAATATAGTCAATTTATTTAAAAACAAACACTTTAAAAAAAATTGACCTTAAGGGAACATTAAATATATATATTTTTAATTTGGATAAAAATCATGTTTTATTTTCTCTCGACAAAATAAATAATCTGTGAAGATGCAATGTGGAACTAAATTATTTGAAAAGCTTCACTTTCAAATTATCGAATACTTTCAATGTGAAATTCTTGCATATCTAAATAGCTTTAAATTTTTAATTATTCAATACACTGAATAGTACAAATATAAAATGTCTTAACTATTGAGGCTTGAAATGTTTTTGAAATTGCGATTAGCCCTTTATGGAACATCGTAACATCAACGAAAAAAAAACTTTTTTTAAAAATGTTTAATAGCTGTTTCCTTTATCACGAAATCACAAAAAAAATCAAATTTTATAATTGTGTTTCTTTTCACTTCTTTCTACTCCAAAATAGTTATTATATGCGAGAAAATTGTTTCTTATACACAAAAAGGATTTAAAAAACAGTTTTTAAACAACTTGAGAAAAAGTTCAGAGGTTTAAATTGTTTAATATATAATAGAAACGCTATAAATAGAAAATTTTATTCTACTTTTTCATGTTTGACCTAAAACTATTCAATTGTAAAGGCTATAAATTACTAATGTGAAAATAAGTAAAATAATCTTATTAATTTTTATTTGAAACAGGTTGGCGCTAGAACGGGAATTGGCCGGGAAATTTGTGAGGCTGGGAAAAATAGGCAAATGGCAGTGAATTAATTTTTGACCGGGAAATTTATGAATTTTTGAAAAGAAATTGGTCCTAGTTTGATTTTAACAGTTTTTTTTAAATTGCTTTTTTCCTATTATATCTTACAGTTTACAGTACGTAATTCGAAAATCTTTCACTTCATAATTGAGGAGTTCTGGACAAGAAGGCGACAGGCGCTCGAGAACGAGTAAAAGTATTGTCCAGGCTGTGACGTCAGGTATCAAAAGTGAAATTCGAAATTTGAAAAATCCAAAAATATAGTTATATAGCTATTGAAACATGAACCTGAGTCTCTACTTACAGTTTTTCTCTCGGGCTGCAAATTTTCCAGTAAATAAATAAAAACTGACTTTGATTGATTGAAAAAACTATGTTTTTTCAAATTCAACTCGCCGTAAGTAATTCGTTTATCAACAAATTAACAAATTTCTATTTGAGTTTTATTCGTGACACTCTAGCGGAGGCTACAGTGTCCAAAAAGGGTCGAAAGCTAATTTTTAATGTTTTTTTTTAATCCGAATGAAAAACCACGTTTTTAGACTTTCACATTAAAAAATTGAGCGAGGAAGTTTGAGCTACGACAAACTTCAAGCGAACGAATTTTCCGCCAGTGTATTGGCGAGCCTTTTGGAAAATCTCAATTCGATTTGATTTTTAGTTCCATAATTACAGCGAGTTTATTACGAGCTCGCGACGCGACATCACAGGATTTTTCAGGGGACGCCGCCTGAAGCCTGAAACATCCTCCTTGCCCATCCTTTCTTTTGTCCACTCGCTCGCATTAGTCAGCGTTCCGGCAGCGTCCTCTGAAAAATCCTGTGGTGTCGCGTCGCGAGCTCGTAATAAACTCGCTGTAATTATGGAACTAAAAATTAAATCGAATTGAGATTTTCCAAAGACCTGGCCAATACATTGGCGGAAAATTCTTTCGCTTGAAGTTTGTCGTAGCTCAAACTTCCTCGCTCAATTTTTTATTGTGAAAGTCTAAAAACGTGGTTTTTCATTCGGATTAAAAAAAAAAAAAACATTAGAAATTAACTTTCGACCCTTTTTGGACACTGTAGCCTCCGCTAGAGTGTCACGAATAAAATTCAAAAAGAAATTTGTTACTTATTTGATAAGGGAATTACTTACGGCGAGTTGAATGTGAAAAAACATGGTTTTTTCAATAAAAAAAAGTCAGTTTTTATTTATTTACTGGAAAATTTGCAGCCCGAGAGAAAAACTGTAAATAGAGACTCAGGTTCATTTTTCAAGAGCTATATAACTATATTTTTGGTTTTTTCAAATTTCGAATTTCACTTTTGATACCTGACGTCACAGCCTGGACAATACTTTTATTCGTTCTCGAGCGCCTATCGCCTTCTTGTCCAGAACTCCTCAATTTTCCGTTTAAGTTTTAATATTTAGGCGTACATTTTTTATTTAGAATTTTAGAATGCAGTTTTGAAGACTTAAAAAATTAAAAATTAAAAGCGTTTCAAATTTATAATTTTAGATAGAAATCGTTTTTAAGTTATCAACTGCGAAAATAAATTATGTTTCTTTTTTTAATTGAAGTGGACACCAATGATTCACAAGTGAATCATAATTGATTTAACAACACGATTCGGAAATTGTTTAAAATTGAAGAATTTTCCAATTTTAACGTTAAAATTAAACTGTTTCAATTGGAAAGTCTTAGAAGTTAAACAAATGGAAACTCGCGATTAAGACTTTATAACCCATTTTCAATTAAAAATAACTACAAAATAAATAAATATACATAATGAAAGGCTTTTATTAGAATTTAAAATATTGTTTTAGTCTCAAATTTGAAAATATCTAATGAAAAAGAACAATTGTCTAGTATTGAGAAAGATTTCACTGTTTAATTAAGATTCCTAACTAGAAATCAAATATTCAAAACTAAACAAAAAACTAAACTTTTAACGTTATAATTTTCATTTTTTATTACAAAAAAAAGTAATTTAGAAGTAAAATTCCTAAATTTTGATGTATGATCAATTTGAAACATTTATTATTCTTAGAAAAAACTCGAGTAAGTTGAAAATATAAAAGGTTTAAAAAAGTATCTAAAACGAATCTGAAATATTTCAAGGAAATATTTATATTATGTAAGATTAGGAACAAGATTTTTTAGTATTTATAAACGATTTTAAATTAAAATAATTTAACTTTTAATTTAAGAAGTGTTATCATTTGTAACAAAAATGTAATCCTTTAATTTTTAATACTTCTGGCTTAGAATCGCTCAATACGATTTTCAGCTTAGTTTTTATTACTACGAATGAAGAAATTTTTAGCTTTAGAGTTCGAATTTTTTAATTTCATTGACCGTGAAAAATGTTTGCGAACCAAGAAAAAATCGGAAGTTTTTCTGCGATTAAAACGGCCACCTTGTTGCAACCGAAAATAATTGTATACCTCAACCTAAATGCTGTAAATGACTCGCTGTCTTACAATAAGCATAGAAAACAGGATTTTTACACTTTTAACATGACATTGGACTTTTTCGCGTTTTATCGATATCGAATCCAAGAATTTATTATTTTCGACATAACCTATAACTTGTAACGAAAATCATTAATATTTACACGATAAGCCAGCATTTTGAAAACATAAATTTTAACGTTAAAATTCAAGTTGTTAAATTCAAGACTTAAAAATCATATTTACAGTTATTGTTTAAAATTAAGCAACATATATTTATAGTTTCTTTAATGATAAAACTGAGTAATTCCTAATTGGAATCATATATTAACCTTGAAAATTTTGAAAACTGACTCCAAAATATTGAACGTTCTCCAGTGTTATATACAATGAATCTTTAATGTTTAAGTTTTGGGATTTGATGAGATAAGACAAATAAGAACTTGTGGTTAAAAAATTGTTTTATAATACATTTTGTTTTAATAAATACTATAAGAAAATCGACAAGATCCAGGAGTAGAAATTAAAATTACAGCAAATTTTCAAAATTTGGAATTGCTGTATAATGCCGAATTGTATGAAATTGTCCATTTTTTTGTACTTGTATGGACGACTGAAGAATCCCGAAAAATAGTATTACTGACACTGTGTAATTTCGGCATAATAAAATTAAAAAATTAATTTCCCGAATAAGAAAATTTCTGAAGCGTTTATAATATCACCGAATTTAAAAATTCCCAAATAATAAGATTTCATAATTATAAAATATCATAACTGGAATATTCCTCAACTATACAATTGTAGAATTTAACAAATTTATTCTTAATAAATCTGATTTATTTATTAAAAATACGATAATAAAGTATTTTTATCAAAGAAATATTCGTTCAATATTTAAAGTTTTAATAAATTATTGTTTGAATTTAAAATCAAAATAATTCTACAAAAATTGCATTAAAAAATTAATGTCATAACACGTGCGCCTCAAGAGAAAAAAAATCTCCCTTAATTTTCTTCGAGCCTAATAACATTTTCCAAGCAAATTTTGAAGGATTTAGATCAGCACTAATTTATCTCGAAGTTTTTTTGTTTTGTTATAAACCATTCGATTTTTGAGAATATTTTTTGTAATTAAAAAAAGATGCTATGAGAACTTTCAACAAAAATTTTATATCCAGAAATATATAAATGTTTTCAATTGTGGCAATTTTGAATTTAAAGACTAATTTGTTTAAGCTTTAAAAATTACAAAAGCTTTTCCTTTGTATAAATATTTGATTAGTTCAATTTAAAAATATATATTTATCAAAGAAAAATTTGTTAAGCACTAATTTACCTTAACAAAAAACCTGTCTCAAGTTTCAAAATTCCAAAAAAATGTGTATATTATTAAATGTACTTAAATTTCGGTTCAGTATATTAATGAAAATTAAACTTCAAAGTATAAGACATTATAATTTAAAAAATATTTGTCATTAGTAGAAACATGAAAATAATAAAGGAATAAATAAATCAATAAATAAAGTCAAAAGTAGAGTCATAATAAAGGAATCATAATAATTTAGATTTTATTAAGTATAAACATAATTAAATTTGCTTGTGCAACTAAGCATGAATGAACAGGCGCATTGTCGTGATGATAAAGCGGTTTTTTCTTCCTCAAATGCGGTCGTTTTTCGGCGATTTCGATTTTC
>NC_046659.1:25784190-25787299 GCF_010883055.1 Belonocnema kinseyi | reverse complement strand
ACTCAATTTCCCTAGGAGCATTTAGAGGAGCGATATTAAGGTGAATGCCCTAGGAGTGACAGAGATGGTAATAAAGCACTCTTAGTGCCGCATTGTGCCTTTGAATGGAGGTCGCTCCCGCGTGTTTTGGACAACTAGATAGTATGTGAGCTAAATTCTCGGGGTGCGCATGGCACGCCCTGCAGCTATCATCGGGAATGTCTTGGCTCAAAATGTGGCGACGGTATGTTAAGGTGGAAATGACACCATCTTGGCATGCAAAAATGAAACCCTCTGTATCAGACTTCAATCCGGGCGATTTAAGGAAAGCAAACGTTAGCTCACAAGACATTGACTGATCCTTCACATTTCTGTGGAAGATACCGCGCATCCTCTTATCGAAGAGCTGTTCACGAAAGTTTTTCTCTTGTGCTTTCTTAATCCGGGCTTTCAAGAGTGAGTACTCGAGATAGATAAGATTTGATGCATTTTGCTCACCCCGAATACTGAAGTCAAGTCCGAGTGTTTCAGCAGCCTCCTCCGCTGGTTTGTACAGAAATGCTCCTTTGCCCACTTCTTCGTGATTCCTTACCATTTTAAGAAGAGGGTCTCTTCCATTTGCAACTCTATGTGCTGTACCCAGAATAATCCTGTTGTGAAGATATTCAAGACTCAATATTCCGCGACCCCCTTGACGGCGTGAGATGTACAGTCGCGGAACGGAAGACTTAAGATGCATGCTTTTGTTCATGTGCATAACTTTCTTGTCCCGATATCAAGAAATCTGAGTTCGTTCTTCGTCCATGGAACTACTCCAAATGAATAGAGTAGTACCGGGACGGCAAGTATGTTCGTTGCAGATACTTTGTTCCTCACGGACAGTACGGAAGACCAAATCTGTCGGATGAGACGTTTGTATCTGCTTCGGAGAGTATCCTTTATAGGTGTCACATCCTGAATGCGGCTTTGCGGCACGTCCAGGTATGTATAAGTCTCTCCAGCGCAAAGGTGTCGTATGGCGCTTCTGTCAACGAGCTCAGGATCTTCAGGGATGCCATTAAATTTTCCTCGCTTCAAATAAACATTGGCGCATTTGTCTAACCCAAATTCTGTTCCAATTTCCTTAGTATATCGTTCGACAATCCCCAGAGCTAGATGCAGTTGCGTACAAGTACCCGTCGGAATGGCGCAGTGCTGGAGATAGTGGCAATAATGTAAGGCAAAAGAGGAGTGGGCTCATGGTGTCGCCCTGAAAGACACCTCTCTGAAACATGACCTTGTTAGTTGTCACACGATTTTTGCCAGATGAGATAGTAAATCTGGTTTTCCAAAGCGGCATCAATCTCTCTATGCACCCAACTATTTGCGGATGAACCTTTAAGATTTCCAAAAGACAGATGATAAGTCTATGGGATGTCGAATCGAAAGCTTTCCGATAATCAATCCAGGCCATCGATAGGTCACGCTGGTAGAATGCTGCATCTTTGCAGAAACATCTATTGATGAGCAGGTTCTCCCTACATCCGGCTACGCCTTTCTTTGAGCCTCGTTGTTCATACATTTCTTGCCACACAGGTTCAATTGCCCGAACAATCCTATCATTTAGGATAGCTGTGAATATCTTATAAAGCGTGTTCAGACAAGTTATTGGCCTATAATTCTTCGGGTATGAGGTGAAAATACGGGCCAAATGCTAATGTCTTCGTCCAGTCTATGCTGAACTTCGTAGACTTCTCTCCAAAATACTTCGACCTCCTCTGGTTTGGGTGGGTGTTCGACAGTAACTGGAGGGTCTTGGAAGAGTCGAGATGGGTCAGAAAGAAACTGTTGCTTTTCTTTGACCCACCTCTCCCTCCGCTCTAGACTTCTCTTAGCGTCAGATAGTATCCGCATTCTCTCAACAATATGCTGCTTGATGGTCAGCAGCTTTGACTTATTGAGTGTGTGATAACGGGTCCGGAGTTCGCGCGCGAACTTTTGAACCTTGGCGGTAAAATTCCTGCCAGATGTGATGTAGTCAATCACACATTGAATGCGGGACGCGTACTGTCTTGCCCAGCCTATCTTTTTGGCAAGTTGATGCATTCGTCTTTTGGTCTTATGATCAGCCGTTGGTTTTGTTTTACGGTTCGCATCGGCCAAAGCTCTCGCTGCATTATACACACAATAATTGATAGCCCAGAGGTCGGATTCACAGGAAAAATGTCCACGAAGCTCGTCATCCATTTCAGCCAAATCTTTAGGCTTGAGAGAAACCTTGGTGTTGATGTTTCTCCGGGTCGTAAAGCATCTTTCTTCATTTATTGGATGCCTGCCCGCGGTTGGTCTAAGTGTCGCCTCTCTTTCTTTGTTGCCGGCTTGTTCTAGCTGTGGTAGAGTAGGCGTTCCGCTTACATAGCCCCTTTTACAGAGTAGTTCAGCATGGTTTCCCAGGCGTTGCTGCGAAAAGTGCGATAGCTCCGGGTGTTTCTCGCACCACAGAGCATGCAGCCGTGCCATGTAACCCCGTTCGCGGGCCACACTCGCATTGTAGCAGTCTAGCAAGTCGTGATTCAGTTGCTACGTCCACCCAAAGGTCGCGAGATCCCGCCGATCCATCGCATTGAATCCATTTTCATTCGCTCCTCCAGCTCTAGATTGATCGGCATTGTTGACCGACCCATTGTCGGGAGCCCTGCGCGTTCTGTTGTTTTGAACCGCACTTACTACAACTATGTTTGGTGTTGTCATTGTTGTTCCCACGAGAAGCTAGGGAAAGGGGTTCGTCCATCCTTGTAGAGTCCCGCATGCAAGTATAAGGCTGCGTACTCTAAGATGTCGCCCGGTATCCCAGAGTCACCGTTCTAGACACCTCAACCAGGTGCCATTCACCTTTCAGCACGGTTTTCACACCACCGCTTGGGGGTAAATTCCTTCGGGACCACCCCTGGACAATTGTCCGCGACTGCCTATTTACTAGGCAGTCTGATAAGTACCTGAAAATTCTAAGAGATGGCATTAGTATTCACTAATGTGAACCATTTTCGTGGAGCTTGATCTTTCAAATGACGCCTGTCAAAACTTCAGCCATTTATGTTTACGCATTTACAAGTTACAGCACTGAGAAGCGACTAACCTCCGAGTTTTTTTT
>NC_046659.1:25766192-25784090 GCF_010883055.1 Belonocnema kinseyi | reverse complement strand
CCGCGATTTCGCTGGAAGCGGGTGCAATTTTTCAGATTAGCACCCGCTCCCGGCGAAATCCTGCGGTTGTCCTTATGACAACTTTTTAATTATATATATATAATTCCCCACTCTGACGCCCCGTACCGCATCTACGTTTATAATATCTTTGCCACCAGCTAAGAGGGTACTGAGCATGATCTAACCCACTGAAGGTCTAGCCAATGAACGTTCCATTTTCGTCGTAATTACGCATATCAGCTCCCCCGCCGAATTTGAACGGTGACTGCGACGACCCATTCAACACTGTCACTACCACACCGTTCAGTTGTGTTTTACGCTTGTTGCTCTCTTATGTTAAGTGACAAGAAAGTTTATAAGAGTGTTTTCAGTGTATACATAGAGACTTGTATATGTGAACTGGATACTCTGTTATTATTGTAGTGGGAATGTAAGTAAGTATCCACATAATATATAATCACATAAAGCATTGTTTACTGCATGTTCCCTGCCCGAAACCAACATTATATTATAGTATGATAGATCTAATTGAACCGCTGGCGACCAAAAAGGGACACGGCCAGATTCAGCATGAGAAGTATTGTTCTGAGTGTCAATTTTAAAAATCTTTCTAATTTCAATTTTAAAGACTGATACTTGTAGAGAATTTCAAGGCGCATCTTTTTTTCCTCTTGCAAAAATTTATAGGTTTTGCAGTTTTTGAGATAATGCTCAAAAACGTGCCTGACCGGCTACGTACGCGCTGCAGCGAACGACGTGAAGGTCAAGTCAATCTTACCAAAAGAAATGCACAACAGTAACTCCAGATATTAGCATTAAAATAATTTATTTATTAAACATTTAACATATAATATTATGCATATTATTGAACAAGAATAAATTAATCTAAAACAATATTTTATTAGAAACTACTTTTAGTCATTTTCGTCACTCTCTGCAGTTTCTTCGGCATCTAGATTCTGAGTTGTACTTTTAAAAAATATTATTCGAAAAATTCTTTTCCTTTAGCGCTTAAATACTGGAAGATATTTTTTACATCCTTTATTTTGGCAGCTTTTAATCCAATTCGGGGCGGAGGACTTTTCGAAAGATTTCCTAGTTTAAGCGTAGGTTTAAAGAAAAAAGTGGTTGGATTTTGCAACTCATAGTTGTCAAAAAAATCCACTTTTCCATCAAGAAAAACATGCAAAACGAACGCTTTGCTGATTTGGAAATTTTTTGGCTTTCGCATTTTGCCTTTGAAACATTTTTCAAAATTCTGCAGAAGATCTTCACACTTCTCGACCATTGTAAATGAAGGTGAACGAGCATTGCGAATCATTTCTACATATTCAGCTTCAGTTTCAATTCGTTCTAATTTTTTCAGCTTTTGCGAATATGTGCCAGAATTCCTATCGCACTGGCAATAGGAATGACCTCGAACTGAAACACATATTTAATCTCGCTTTGCAAATAAATGGACAATAAAACCAAAAAATGAAACACTGTGTAGTTTTTATTTTGTCCCGGACATGAGTCTGAAAATAATGTTATGCTGTTGATATTTTGTCTTTAGCAAATTCTTTTAATACCGCGTATTTGATAAAACTGCAAACAGAATTAGCACCCTTCTTTACAACCCCCTCAAGAATAGGGAACATGTAACGCTGCTTCGTAGTATGTACATGTAGGTTAAATAGAAAAAGCCATGCTAAACGTAGGTAAAACTGCGCGGACACGGGTATTTTTGGTAGTGGCAAATTCTGTGCAAAATCAAATTCACAGCATAGACTGTTATTTTCAGAGAGTATTTGCTTTTTTAACTTCAAATAAATTTCACCATTGTTTTTGTGATTAATTACTTCTTCGTTTACCTCTCCATTCGTCTCGTTTTTGTAGCAAGTATTGCACACGTCAGTTCTAGGTCATTTAAAACTGAAGCCAACATTTCGGTTAAAATACTTAAAATAAACGGTTTGGCTTATTGTCGATTTAGCCCCCGTTTGTTCTTTATAATATTTTCCGAATAATTTGTAAAGTTCTACAAGATTTAATGAAGGATTATGCCCAAATATAGAAAAGCACAAAAAATTTCTTACAAATAGGAACATTTTCTTAGTCAGTAGGAAATAAATATATCCAATGAATTAACCGTCCTAGTTTTTCACCGGCATTCGTTTGGATAGGATCCTTGCGTTTTAACAATCCTCTGAGAAACACATTTTGTTCATTATAGTTCCCGAGATTCCAAAAATTTGTATGTACTTTTTCTTGTTGCACATTTGAAAACTTTTGGTAACATTTTTCTCCACAGCAGGATTCAATAGGTTTGAAAGATCTCTCTGGGATTAGAATATCTTTAGCAATACCGTCTTTTTTAGTTTTAGACTTTGTAATGTATTCTTTTCCCTAAAGAAATAACAAATAATGCTATTAACTTCGTCATTAAAAATAAATTTAAAATAATTACTTCAGACTATCTACATATTATATATAGTTCAGTAAAAGAATTATTTAAAAAATCAAGAATAAAAAAAGTCATAAAATATTCAATTCATGATTAAAATTTATTTAAAAATTGTATTGACGGTTTCCAATCGTACCTGATTTCTGGACCATTTTTTCTTATTTTTAATCTACGAATATTCTCAAAAATATCTCAAAAATCTCAATAATTAAAAAAAAATGCTTTTCCAACTATTATAAGAAACAATCACTTCGCTGATTCTATGCTTTATTTGTAGAATTTCATAGAAGATGACAAAAAAAGTTACTGTTGTGCATTTATTTTGGTAAAATTGACTTGACCTTCACGTCGTTCGCTGCAGCGCGTACGTAGCCGGCAGCGTCAAGATTACCGCTTGGATTTTACAACATTCATAATTTTTGAACTATTAATCCGATTGATCTAAAACTTTCCAGAAAACTTCTTTGAACCTTAATGAACAACTTCCTCACTGAAAGCTTTCCGTAGTTTAAAATTCGTTCGCTAAACGAGAAGCTTGAAGGTTAAAATTCATGATTTTTGCATTGCCTCAAAAAAAATTCATAACTTTTTTGTTTATTACAATATTCTCGTTTTTCTTACGTAGATAGTTTCAGAAGACTTAAACACGTACTTTGCATTGGGGAAATCGGGAAATGATGAAAATTGGATAAATTAGCGCGAGTTGAAGTAAAAAAAGATTGGAATTTTTCGTTTTCATAAAATCCACTTTTTACCAATTATCTCAAAAACTACAAAACCTATACATTTTTGCAAAATAAAAAAAAGATGCGCCTTGAAATTCTCTACAAGTATCAGTATTTAAAATTGAAATTAGAAAGATCTTTAAAATTGACACTCAGGGCAATACTTCTCAGGCTGAATCCGTCCGTGGCCCCTTTTGGTCGGCAGCGGTCCAATTGAAGTCTTTTGTGTAAAAAGTGATTTTGTGTCTGTTGTGTTATTTCATTAAATTTATTTTTTTTTTTTTGATAGCGGTATGTCCAGAAAAACATATTGCCACGAATCAGGAACTTGATCTCCTCCAGGGTTTCGAAACAGTTATGGCCACCGAAAAAATTGCAGAAGAACGGCTGAAGTATATCGCTGAATGTGTGGCAAAGCGATTCTCCCAAGATAAATCACTTGGCGTGTATACATCTTCTTTGCCACACAAGCCCGACAACGACTGGATTTGTCACTTATCCAAAGGCTATTTAAAATATCCGAGCGAAAAATTATTAACAGCTGCTCGAATAATGAACACAGAATTTGAAAATTATCATGGAGCAACATTTTCTAGGGATCCTCACATTTTTAAAACTGTATCATCGAGGACAAGTGACGGATTAGTTGAAAAAGTTGAGATGAAGGTTTTGCTGTGCTTGGTGCGTACCTGAACCTACACTGAAAAAAATGGTTAGTTGCGACTAGAAGCTCCTTATTAGTAGAGTTGGTATAAGCTGCGACAACTACTTCGATGGTAACAGTAACTAACCAGTTTTCTACGGTAACAAGTCGCCGTTATTCCTCCTATGAAGGTTATATTAGTGAGGATAGTAATTGTAGTCACAACAAATGAATTAGTTACATTTACCAGCAATTTATTTTCCACGAAATAAAAGTAGTAACGGTTACAAGTTTCGGCTCTTGGCGATATTGGCAGAACTGAATTCTGAGCAGTACTGCCAACATTCGCATCGAAATGTTTCGTCATGTTTTCGATGATCGTAATTTTAATCTGAACCTTTACGTATAATGTGTAAACACGTGGAAAATATTGAAGAGCATCGTATAGATCCTTAGGGCGTCTTCTACGGCCTACGCTTAGGGCACCTTTTCATGGAGGCCAGTTTAAAAATAATAGTGGAATTAATATTGTTCATAGAATTTATTTCTAGTTACTTTGTTGTTTTATGGCAAATTTGATTGATTGACAACCTATAGATGCAAACTCGATGTGTCAAATAAATTCAACGAAAACTTCAAAACAGGCCTCCGTGAAAAGGTACCCTAATTTGTATAAATACATCATGACAATTCAGCTTGCCAGCGGGATGAATATGATTATATGAATAATAAGAAAATATAAGATTGAATAGTAATATTATATAAGATTATATAATAGCAAGGATTACTACTTTAAGTAGTAAGATCAACTAATTTATTTGTAAAATAACTAATTTAATATTAAGACTTAATAACTAAAGTAGTAACGCTTACTATTTAAAGTAGTAAACATGAATACCTGAAAGTAGTACCTACTATCGAAAGTTGTAGCGAGAACAAATAAAGTAGTAAGGACAACTACTACCAATCTTGCGAATAAAAGTAGTAGCCTCAACCACTTTAATAGCAGCGGCATATATTACGAACTAAAATAGTTGGGCCTACTACTTTGTTAGTTGTCCCAACCAACAATTTTAATTTTATACATTTTTTATACAACAATTTTAATATATATATATATATATATTAATAACAAGGGTAATTACAATTTAGGCTAAAAGAAATCCAGTTGCTTATTTAGGAAAATATGTACTACAATTGAAGTAGTAACTACTTTATTGCACTCGAGCATGGTCTAGGCCAAAGAAATCTTTTTTTGAATCAAATATATATTTTTGTGCTTCAAATATTCAGAAATTTGCCGTGGGGAAATAGTTTTTTGAGCCTATAAAATTTTGGCTTGACCTTACAATATGCTTCTTTCCTTTAATTCATATTTCCTTATCTCAAAGAAATATTCATTCCAATACATGGCACATTCATTTGGAACAATGAGTCATTTATTTGGTGTAAAATGTATATTTTTGGTCTTTAATATTTCTTTCATTCAATGAAATATTTTGCTTCGACCAACAGATCGTATTTGTCTCAAATAAATGTTTCTTTGAAAATAAACAGGAATTTCACTTACTTCAGCCAAGTAAAATTCACTTGGTACCAGTAATCCTTTTTTCAGTGTAGAGGTTTAATTTGAAATGTGGATGTAATAAAATCAATATTTTCAACAAGTATTTCATAATTTAAACAATAATTAAGATTATAAATAAATTTAATAAAGTGGACTTTTGAAAATATAACACAATTAAAATAATCCAACGAGATATGTTAATATTTATAATAATGTTTGAATTGGAATGCCAGAATTTTAACGAAAGTAAGGAACCTAGATAACAAAAACATACTGATAAGGAAAGTTACAGATTAAATACTTGGTAAAAACATTTTTGGAAATACCGAAAAAATTATATATTGATGTCGTTATGTCGCATCAGTTGATAAAATAATCAAAGGATTCAAACGATTTTAAAGGATTTCAAATCTTTTATGTTATTTTGGAAGATTACAAAGAATATTTTAATGGATTTTAGTAACTTAATGGAATTTTAAAGGATCTGAAATATCTGAGGGTATTGTACAATATTCCAAGCTTTATGGTATTTCAGGGGCGAGTCGAGGTAAGGACGGGGGGCACCACAGTTTCTTAGGAGCCCCCCCCCCCCCAAAAAGGACATCACGCAAATTTTTGAAATGTAAATCTGGATTTCGGTGGGGGGCACCCCCTGGATCGGCGCATGAGGCATTTGAAAGAATGTAAAATATTTTAGGCAATTTTAAAGGAATCTCGGGAGCGCCGGTCATTTTTCCGATGGTTCAAGTGACCAAAAATTAATAAAGCGAATATTAGGATACCGAGATTTATTTTAAGAAAAATTAATTAACCGAATGATTAATTGACTGAAAACCATTTCAACGAATTTCGAATTATTCGAAAATAGTTTTAGCGAAGATTTATTTTTCCAAAAGTCTATTTTACTGAAAGTTCAAATTTCAGAAGGCCTAATTTCGCGAAGGTTCAGTTCGGCAAATTGGTTTTCCTTAACATCGGAAAAATGACCGGCTATCGAATCTCGTAATTTTTAATTTATGTCTTTGAATTATTTAAAGGGATTTCAAAGACTTTGAATTATTTTATGCGGTTTGAAGGAATTTCATACACTTTCGGAAGATATGAAAAAATTTTACAGGATCTGTTAGGCCGTAGAATATTTTTAAATATTCCAAGGCATTTTGTAATATTTCCAAGGATTTCAATGATTTTATGGGATCTTTACACCTTTGAAGGTAGTTTAATCAGTTTTCCAGGATTTTGTAGGGTTGTAAAGATTTCAAGAGATTTCAAAATATTTTCTGCATATTTATTTCGAATTTCAACTGAATTCTTATTAATTTATTGTGCAATGTTTTCTAATACTTTCGAATTCTTCTAAATTCACTTATTTGTACTCAATTCAGTGTATTTTTCGAAACTTTTTGTTTAATTCATCTTGAAGTCTTTAAATCTTACCTGAAATTTTTAGGTATTTCACGAAATTCTTTTCAATTTTTTTTTCTCAACCCATTCCAAACTTACTAAATTCAATGCACTTTTTCATACTTTCGAATTGTTTGGTACTCACTTGATTTTTTTGTTTAAATTCATACGATTTTTTTACGAATTTAATTAAATTCTTCTCCCTTCATTAAATTCCTCTCAATTCAATCAAATTTTATTCTAATCAATGGAATTTTTTCGTTTTTTATCATTTTTTCCGATTCGTTTAAATTCTTTTAAATTTAACTTGAGTGGTTTTGTAGTCATTAGTCACTTTCTTGGTTATAAATTATAAGGGTTTCAAAGATTTAAAGATTTGAATTTTTTCAATTCACCCAGAATTCTTTTAAATGCTTTGGATTTATCTTTCTATATTAATTTTATTTAATTTTTCTAAATTCGCTCAATTTTATTTAATTCAATAGATTTTTCTTAATTTAAGACAAATTTGTACTTATTTGATCCTAAATTCTTTTAACTTCACCAATTAATTTAAATTCTTTGAAATTTAACTGGAATTGTTTTGAAGTCTTATGAGTTTATCCTTAATTTGTTACTTTATAAGTATAAAAAGAGTAGCCTGTGTGCATGGCAAAAATTACCCTTTTTCCTATATTTTATCGCATAAATCCTATGAAACCTGACATTAGCATATTTACCTATAATTGAAGGCCTTTTGAGTTTCCGTAAGGCCATTACGCCTAGCAAAAGGTTTCATCATGTATGTTCTTCTTGTGAAAATTTCATCTCCCTTGAAGAAGTGTGGAAAACGAATATTAGGGCGCAGAAGAATGCCATCGCCGGGAATGTCAGCTTCACCAGTTTACAGATCCTGTAAAAAATAAAATGTTTGTTTATTACATACAAGTTATAAGATAATTACGATAATCAATCTTCTGAGATTCAATCAAAACTTTAAAATCAATTTTCAAGAATAAATTACCATAATCTCCAATATCTACCCACGTGAAACGATAATAGGCATCACAAATTGCCAATAATTTAAAGCTGTGGAACTTCTTATAATTATAATAAAGGCTGCCCGAATTGTTATGGTAAAAGACTTTAGAATTACACATCGTGAACCTAATGATTTCATGATTAAAAAAGTTAACAATTCGAAAAAGAGCATTTTAGCATTTTAGCATTAAAAAAAAAGTTAAAATCAAACTCATTTCAAATTTTTTTATATATACTGTGATATAAAATTCTTGATATTTCAAGTGATTGGATAGATTTTTCTTCTAAAAACTTGTAAAATTCCTGGTTAAAGAAAAAATTCACTATCACTTCCTGGTCTAAAATAATTCCCGGTCATTTTCCAGTTTCTCGGTCCAGCGGTCACCCTGAATCATGATATTTTAGAACCTAATTTATTTCATCTCCAATGATAATACATATTTGGTGCTTGGTGTCTTAACAATTTTGCATTAAAGAATCAATTAAAATAATGCGTAGTTAAATAATTCTGACATTTTTTAAAAGCACAGTCTTCTGATTTTTAAGTCTTATTTTTTTTAATGTATGCAATCACTAGTTGATTTTCGCATGATGGCAAACATTTTCTTTTTATAACGAAGCCAAAAATGAAGAATCATGAAAAAAATTATCTTCAAAAAAACTAAAGTCGCCTTAAAATAGGTAGATTATAGAAATAAAATATTTACCATTATTGATTGTTGTAAAACTTAACCTCGCAAATCTCGCAATCGGCCGAGTTCGCGCCTTGTTCAACTTGGATGGTTATTAACAATAAAATGATGTCTCATACATCCGTGAGAGAATTCGAGACCCTTATTGCGTCACTACGTGACACAAAATGGGCGCTACATTTGAAAAATACATGCTGAGAATTGATGTTTTCTCTATAACCGTATTCAAGGAGGAAATTCGCTTTCCAGTATTATATATAATAAACTTTAATTATCTTATTTGCAAAATTATCGGAATAGTAAATTATGGACGGGCCACTACGACAGTAGAATCTACTGAACGCGTGTTTAGTCGATATACATACTGAAGATGAGTGCATACTGCATTCTACTGACAAAGAATCGTACATGTGACTGCGTGCGCAGCAGATGCTACTCATCAGTGATTAGTAATATCGCGCTTAAAATTATGAAAAAGAATCCTTAAAAATATATAATTGCAGATAATACATGATTTTTTCAAGATATACATGTATATACTTATGGTTAATTGGTAAATCGTAATTTTTAACGCTTAAATAATAATTAAAATTTCGCACGCAACGGGGGGATTCGAACGCATAATCTAACGCACGCTAATAAACGAGCCTAACCATTCGCCTATCGAGACTAGTTGTCAGCATCTTGAAAAACCAGGAATGGATCCTTAAGCACATGCAAATTAGAATTATATGGTCCGAACATTATAATTTTTCCGTTCACACCATAAGTATGAAAATAAGATATTTTATATTAATAAATGTATTGTTCATATTTGTTTCAAAAATTTAATGTATGAATTTTCAAAAAACTTATTCATGTAAAAGTCACTTTTTGATGGTAAAATTAGAATTAAAAATAAAAATAAAATTAAAATCAAGTAAAACTAAAATTAAAAATAAAATTCATTATAAATTGGAATTATATGGTCTGAACATTCTAATTTTTTTCTACATATTCCAGGTTGTAACCATGGCCCAATTCGAATATAGGAGTCAATCCGTGTTTTCCAAGTAGACGATGGCATAATCGCAGCTGCTCTTTAACGGCAATAGTATTCATTTAAAATATCTTCCATAATAATTAATATAACAAACACGGTCACACGTAATCGGCTACCAGTCAGCGGATCAGAGAGGTTAAGCTTATAGTTTAACTCAGGAGCATCAGAGGGTTATACAGTTTATTTTACTGAACAGATAGCGTTCGTACTCTTCTGATCAGGAGAATCAACAGAACGCTGTTCAGTGTTTCTGAACCAACGAGTAGTTGTTATATTACTATAAATCAGCTTACTAAACGTGAATAGTAGCATATACTTTACCAGTTATCTCCGTGCGTGTGTGCAACGTTTTAATTGAAGTTTTATACCCTTATTAGTCAGTAAATGGTCATTACAGGTGACGCAAAAAATTTTTAATCTTTTATTGTACGCCGAGTGAAAGGTACATTTTTGTTTAAAACTAAACTAAAACTAAACGACAATACAACTGTAAAAGCGAATAATTTTGAAAAAAATCTGACAAATATCATTTCTTAAAAGCCAAAACAGATGTCGTAATTATTTAGTTTGTAAAATATAAGGAAAAATCCCCTGTCGGGCCGAAAGAACCGCATGGAGCCTCTACAAAGTACCCGTAAAGGCCCCATTGGGTTCCCATTCGGTTCCTGTTTTAAAAAACTCGAAAAAAACAGCAAAATCATCTTTTAAATAGTTGAAATTCGGATTCTACGTTAAACTTCCCTATAGAAGGTCACGGAATAATCGCAATAGTTTTTTTGCAACGGTAAAAATTTTAATAAAATATAAGAGTATAATGACTGTCAACTGCTACTTACAGGCGATGCGTTTGAAGTGTAGCAGTCAACAGGCGTTATACGTCTTATATATATTTTTAAACTTTTTACCGTTGCAAAAAAACTATTGCGATTATTCCGTGACCTTCTATAGGGAATTTTAACGTAGAATCCGAATTTCAACTATTTAAAAAGTTGATTTTGCTGTTTTTTCGAATTTTTTAAAACAGGAACCGAATGGGGACCCAATGAGGTCTTTACGGACACTTTGTAGAGACTCCATTCGGTTCCTTCGGCCTACCAGGGCTTAATAAAAATATATTCTTTTTTGGGAGTTGGTTAGTTTTTTAAATTTATATCATGTAACTATTATTACTATAAAATTAGAATTGAAAAAATCTTAATTACACCTGTTAGGAAAAAATAAATAAAATATCGAAAAATATTTTACCAATTTCGTAGAAAAAAAGTTTTTGCAATGTTGTGAGTACATACATTTTTAATTGTATTATCAAAAAATTATCCAAGAACAGTGGAGAACCTGCAATTGATCCATTGATAAACTACGAACTTTGAAAACTTAAATTACTAAATTGGAAGGAAGGTTATGTAATGAAAGAAAAACAACAATTTTTAGCCGTATATATAAATAAATATATTGGCTCGGTGGAAGCATCCTGAGAGGCATAAAAACCCACCGAAAACGACCTACACAAGAATTTAGGAATAAAAAAATTTTAAAAGTGCCCCTCGCCTCTAACGAACTAAAAATAAATAAAATTATTTTATATAATAATTTCAATTTTACAATATAATTTTACAATATATAATTAACTGTATATAATATTATAAATATTATAATATTATATCAACAGATATTAATATTAATATTAATTAGCTGTAAATGATTTTGCTCGGGTTTTACGCGTTTGAAGTTGAATTGATCTATTAAAACGAAAAATTTAAATAGCCTTTCAAAATTAGAAAATTTATTTATGAGAATCATTTGAAATAAAACAATTATAAATTATAAGTACTAACAAGTACAAAATTTTGTGTTAATACTTTTTAAAATTGCTATCAGTTTCAAATCTTAAAAATCGAAGTCCCAAGTAGTCCTGAAAAAAGTATAATATAAACAAATTCTAGGAAGCCATAGTTTGTTATTGTTTAATTCCAAATAATTCTGATAGACAAATTTTATAATTTCGAAAGTCCGGAGGCTATTTAAACTTTTTTGGCTTAATAGATAAATCTGACATGAATCGCTTAAAAACTCCAGCCCAATCATTTACAGCTAATTAATATTAATATTAATATAATTATAATATCGAAGAAAATAGTGATATAGAGGAGTAATATAGCCTAAGGACAAGAGAAACTGTAATATAGACAATGAAGACAATAAATTCTATTCTGTTCTATATATAATTATAATATCACTTACTTAATTATATATTTTATTTTCATTATGTACAATAATGTACACAATATAAGGAACACAATATAATATACAAAAAATATTAATCACGGTATTAATATTCTGATATTGTATATATATATATATATTTATTTATTTTTAAATTGCGCGAAATATTCAAATATCATTAAACTCGCCAATTTCTTTTAAATGCGGATCAAGATATAAATAAGACTATTATAATATAACATAATTGTAATATTATCATTAATAATAAATATATACATTCATATACACTACGGTCAAAAGTTTGGGTTCAACTCTTTTTTGACTATTGATTAAGTTCTTTTAATTTTAATTATGTCAAAGCTAAAATGTTGGCTCTTTAAAGGTTTAAATGCTCTTAAAATTCTGTATAAAATGAACCCAGGATGAAAGCTATTTGTCTATTTTTCGAGTAGATATTCCAAAAATGGTGTGAATTTAAATGTTTTATTAAATTCGTACTAACTATCGTAATAAAAATTATTTTTTAATTTCCTTGGTCTCATTTTAAAGCTATGTTTCCACAGTATGGAAATATCTTATTAGTGTAAAACAACTTCAAGTTCTTGCTCTGTCATAATGTTTTTTTTTTTAGTTTTACGGTCATAACGCTCTTGTGATACTGTGGAAAATAGTTCAAGTTATCGCACTATAATAAGAAATTTTTTAAAATTTACAATCATAAGCTGTTGTGACAATGTGGAAAATAGCTTTAAAATGAGACTAGATAAATTAATCAATATTAATTATTACGGAAGTTATTACAAATTTAAGAAAACATTGATATTTACACCATTTTTGCAATATCTACTCGAAAAATAGACAAATAGTCTTCATCCTGGGTTCATTTTATACAGAATTTTGAGAGCATTTAAACCTTTAAGGAGCCAGCATTTTAGCTATGACATAATTAAAATTAAGAGAACTTAATCAATTGTCAAAAAAGAGGTGAACCCAAACTTTTGACCGGTTGTGTATATCATAGTATTAATATGTATATCATTTATATTTTATACTTGAAAGAAGGTAACCTTAAAATATGCGTATACAAAAAGGCGCGCGAATTATTCAAATCATGAAAAGCGCCAATTTCTTGAATTTTTTTGAAATGAAGATCAAAATAGAAAAATAAGACTTTTATAATATGATATAATATAATATAATTATAATATTAACATTATTAATATATATATATATAATAGTATTTATATAATATTCTAAACCTGAAAAACATAACCTCAACATTGAAGCCACATAGACCTGTGATAGTATTGGACCACGTTTCCTTTTAGATCTGCGACCACTGCTGAGAGTTGCTTACAGCGCTCCAATTTGCTGTTGGCAAAATATATCGATGGGACTTTGTGGGTGCTATCTGCGGGTGGCGTTGTGTAGAGGGGAAGTTACTTTTTTCGCCCGACGTGCCGTTTATATGTAAGGCGGGCAACTAATCCCGCACCGCATCTACGTTTATAATATCTTTGCCCAACCCCTGTTCGAACCATGGTTTTTAGCATGACCCTCCCCCCATGCAATTGGTATTGTAGTTTCCTGACAGCACCTTAAAGTTTTGATTTTTGTATCCAATGAAATTATCTTTGTAACGTATGGTTTACATTTTTTTAGCATAAGAAATAAAAATACACAACGAAAAATCGACAAGACTGAGAAAACGAAATTAAAACAAAAGAATGGCAAAGAACAAGTATATTGAGACTGTACTTAAGGAACTTTATTTTCAGATTTATAATGGATAAAATATCAATATTACAGAGAAAAGTAACAACGTTTTACTTTAAAGAATTCAAATGACTTTAAAATTGAAATTAATGAAAAAATGAAAACTCTATTTTTTTACATTCTTATCACTTATGATTGAGAAATTGCAAGAATTGTCCGAAATTTGACACCACAGTTTTTTAACAATCTCTACGTTTCGAAACCCCCTGAATCCGAATATCAAGTTTTTACAATGGCGTTTGTTTGTCTATCCGGCCGTCCGTAAACATGACAACTTTCGAAAAAATGAACGGATCAAATTTATCTTTAGCACACTTTTTTAGGTGCCAAAAAATGGAACTAGAAAAAGTAGGTACAATTTTAAACATGTATTTTAATTTTTGCGCAAAAGTGTTTTTAATATTGTTTTGTGAAGTATAAAATAATGATTAAATACTAAAAACTAATATTCATCTAAAACAAATAGTTTTAGATAGAATTTCCATCTTATATGCAGCCCGAAATGATTGAGAAATGGCGTCGTGGACAAAGGAAGAATATCATGAGATAATTCGATACAACTTTTCTGACGGTTTAAGTTTAGACCAAAGTTTTGAGGAAATGTCTCCGGTATTGGGTAAAAATTATCCGCATCGCACAACAATTTTCCGATGGTACAAACAGTTCAAAAGGGGAAATTTCGGTCTACTGAATGATAATAGAAGAATCATGTACTGGCAGATAGAGTAAATGTTACACATTAGTGCACCAGCAGTCCATCGAATTCTGCATGAACCTTTACTTGTTAGGAAGATTTGTACTCTATGGGTACTACATTCTTTGACCGAGGAGCAAATGGCAGCGAGAGTAAAGTGGTGCCAAAAAATGCTAAAAAGATTTGAATCAGGATCTTCTCGGCATGTAAATAGTATTATAACAGGCGATAACATCTGGCTTTATTATTACGACGTTCGAACAAAATCAAAAAACAAGATCTGGCTCTTTAAGGATGAGGATGCTCCAGTGGAGGTGCGGAAGTCTCGATCTGTAAACAAAAGAATGATTGCAGTATTCTTTAAGAAACGCGGCATTGTGGATAGTGTCGTACTCGAAAACCAGCGTACAGTCACCTCTTCCTGGTACATTCAGGTATGTTTACCTCAAGTCATAAACCAACTTAAAAACATAAGGCCGAAATCTTGACTCAGCGCCTGGCTATTTAATCGCGACAATGCACCGGCTCACAGAGCGCAGGTCACAGTAGCATTTTTGGTCAAATCTGGTCTGACTATTCTAGATCACCCTCCTTACAGTCCAGATATTACTCCCTGTGACTTTGGTTTGCTTCCGGAAGTAAAAAAACAACTAAAAAGGCGTTAATTTACTAACGAAACTGACCTGTTGACGGCGTGGGACCAAGCGTGTGCAGACCTTCCAGAAGAAAAGTGGCAGGGTTGGTTCGATGACTGGTTTCGACGTATGGAAAAGTGTATTCACTGCGGTGGAAAGTACTTCGAAAAACTATAAAAGGTTCGTCTGTATTGCAAAACTTTTGTAGCACCCTATGTATAGTGAAAAAAACACATTTTTGTGAAATAGGTTTAAAAAAAAAATACAATTATTTCATTATTTCATGTGAGTTTCAATGCATTGTAAGCTGAAATAAACTTTATATTAATGCATGTAGCAACAAATTTTATCGATATTATTCCAAGAATACGAATAATAAACGACTGGAATTTAAATACGAATTCAAACGTAACTTTTAGATCAGATTTTTAAATAGTAAATATTTCATGTATAAATTAATAAACATGGACTTTGAGTTCATTTTTTCTTTTAAAAAAAGTCCATTAAGTTTATAATCTTTTGAAAATCACAATAAAGAGAACAATAATTGTTTTTTTTTTAGAAAAACATTTCTGTAAAAAGTGTGGGTTTTCTCTGTATAATATGTAAATTTCATCTAAAGCACTTTGTTTCTGATAAAGACTTATATTTATTATCCAATAAATAGTTTAAACTTCACAAAAAGATTGTTAAATTACTTTTATGCACAAATTAAAATGCACCTTTAAAATCGTGCCTATTCTTTCTAGTTCGAATTTTTGTCATCAGATGACGTATCGCAGTTTAACCATTTCCAAAGGTTTATTTTGTGGTCAAACTATCCAGTACATGAAAAAAGTGAATTAACAAAAATTGTGATCTTTAAAAAGATCTACAAATTCGTTAATAATCACTTCTTGATAGGACGCGTACTTTTGGGTTAATTGGCGAAAAATAACATTGAAAATCTAAAAAAAGTTGTGGAAAAACGACACAAGTTACGAAAAAAATGATTTAACAAAAATTGTTTTCCCGAAAAAAGGTACAAATCTTTTATGAATTACTTTTTGACAGGATACGTAGTTTTGGATGGACAGAAGTTTTGCGGAAGTCAAACTTAAAATAACTTAATTGGAAATTCAAAATATTAAGGTGGCCTTCGAAAGGACAGAACCATTCGATAGCTTCGAGCTTACTTATATTAAATCTCCATTAGTGAAATTCATGAATCGGTTAGAATGAGACTGATCGTGTACCGATCGGGCACCGATTGGGTTTCCCGATCGGGGGTCCCGACCTGATCTCGATCTGGGCGTGTATTTCATCCGTGATCTGGCTCCGACCAGGATTCCCGACCGGGACCCGATCTGAACTGGTCTGGCCCCTAGCGGGGCCAGGTCAAAATTTCTGCACAAGTATATGCGCGGTTTTTTCGTAATGATTATTGTAATGCATCACGATAGTAGTGCCTAATTATTGAGTAACTTTCTAAGTGATTCTGAATTAAAATGACATTAAATAATAATTTCGATTCAGAATTACTGAGAAAGTTAATTAATTAGGCATTACTATCGAGATGCATTAAAATAATCATCACGAAAAAATCACTTATTTAAACGCAAACTTGCTACAGATGATTTTATATTTAAAATATTATTAAGAATAACATTAACGAGTTATTGCCACATTTTCTTGATAAATTATAAGCCCTTACAAAACTGCAACATGACTGAGCAGAAAAATATTTTTTCCCATTGGAAAACGCTTAATTTTTGAATTTGTGGATAATATTGTTATTAAGAGTATAAATATTTAACATTTTTATTTTCCTACAGATATTTTTAATAATTTTGAGTTACTTTTAAATTTCGCAGATGAGAAAAACCATACATTGAAAAAAAAACAATTTGTTCAAGCCACGACCTTCAAAACATATATGCGTGGCATCTACAGCGTGTATCTCAATCATATTTGAACCACCCTCGTATTTTTCATCCTTAATACTAAGTCTATGAGATATTTAGGCATTTCTAATCAAGATAATTTTTTTATTTGTGTTGAGCACCATATGAAAGTAATTGTTTATATAAATTTATTCTAACAATTGAACTAAATATTAAATCTAATGTTCGTATTCCTTAAGTATATTTACAATAATTCTGATAAATAGCGACTTCTCGTAAGTCCTTTCTTCGAAAAAAAATAATATCCTTAAAATATCCAATTTTGACATTGTATTTGTTTAAATGATATATTCCACAAAGTTAAAATAAAAATTCGGGCCTAATGACGTTCTGTCTAATGGCTTTCGGTTGATTTAGCTGAAAATTTGTAATTTTTTAAGATATAAGTGCCGGATGAAATATCCGTAAAAAAAATTCAAAAAAATTGACAGTTTTAGCGCTATGCGGCGCTAAGCGCTCAAGATCAGTGAATAAAACGAATTACAACAGATTTTGTTACAAAAGCGATGTCAACATAGAAATCACGGTTCAGATCGTGGTCTGTCATATTTTCGCCTACACCGTTGACTCATATAGCGCGCTTCTCGAAACGATCAAACGCTAAGCGCCCAACATTTTAACTTGACTAATTAATCACTTCTTTAAAGGCAGAAATGGTACCCAAAATAACATTAGTAACTAGTGCGCACATCGATAATAACAGTGTACCCTTCGCCAGAGGGCCGAACGCTAAGCGCCCATGATCAGCGAATAGAACCAATCCTAGTAGCTTTAGCGACACAAGCGATGTCTGTATACGAAACACGCATCAAGAAGTGGTGAGTAACATGTTTAGCCAAACCAATGACAATATGATTCAACACCGTTGATTCAAATAGCGCGCTTCTCAAAACGGATAAACGCTAAGCGCAGAAGATTTGAACTTGACTAAGAAATCACTTTTTCAAAGGCCTTTCACAAAAAAAATGACAGACAAACATACCGTGGTCGATGGAAATAATGAGTGAATGCTGCATGATGAACGACTGTCACTTTTTAAAGCAAAAAGCGAACGACTTCAGAATGAGCGACGAAATGAAAGTAGGCCT
>NC_046659.1:25751877-25766092 GCF_010883055.1 Belonocnema kinseyi | reverse complement strand
TCGATGGAAATAATGAGTGAATGCTGCATGATGAACGACTGTCACTTTTTAAAGCAAAAAGCGAACGACTTCAGAATGAGCGACGAAATGAAAGTAGGCCTAATGACTTAAAAAAAGTTGAAACCTCGGCATTCACTTATTATTATATTAAACACACACACACACGAACACACACACACACACCCACACACACACACACACATATTAAACAGCATTCACTTATTATTTCCATTAACGATGGTATGCTTGTCATTTCTTTTGTGAAAGGTCTCGAGACAGGATAGTAATTTTATTGGTAAGCTTAGGAAAAAAATTCCTATCTGTTCCCTTCTGCATTAATTGTGTTGTATTTCTTATTCCCTTTTTGTGTTTAGTTTCTTGTGTTTATTTGTTTTATTTTGTTGTTTCTGAAATTTTCTCTCGTTTTATTAATACATTCCTCTGTCTTTCAATACCATAAGAGCTTGTTTCTCTGATGGTTTAAAAAATGGCATTCAGAGTTCGAGTTAATTGCTATGTATGCGATAGAGTCTATCAACCAGGAAAATGGCTCGAATTGACGAAAATAATAATCCTGATAGGCAAAACATTGCAATTTTTAGACGCCTTCAACTTCGAAGACCACCACTTGAAGTCGCCGATGAGGGTAGGTTATGTCTCAATTGCAATCAATCAATTCGCAATGAGATAGAGGAGCTCCAACGTGACCTAGGCTGTTTAAGACTGAATGTTCTTACTCAAACAGGCAGGAAAACGTGCATGTTCTGTAATGATGATGTTAATACTCCAAGGCTTTCAATTGAATGTAGAGTTAACGCTTTTATTGTCATGGACATTTTCATTCCAGAAGAAACAAGAGCATGCTTAAATCATTTGGATGAACATGGTTTCATCTTAGGCCCCTTGCTTCCTGGACTACTAGCGATTAATAGAACGTATAGGATTCCGGGACAGCAGTTACTTCTATGTTTGTAGCAACTTCGTAACGAAGAAAATGTTCATGCGGCCGCGGCGTTTAATTATGAGAATAGTTTCACTGATGAAGAGTTTGAAGCTATTGCTCCTTTAACAAAGGAACAATTTAGAGAATTGTATGCATTTTGTGATCCTATTCCGCAGTTCCATGGACGTAGTGCCAGATACGTGAGGAAAAAAGATCTGCTGACTTTTTATTGAAAAATGCGTCAAGGTCGTTCTGATGAATTTCTGAAAGTCATTTTTCATTATTCGAGCCGGCAAGCTACAAGCATGGTCATTTCTACTGTAAAAGAGTCTTTAATGCAGCGATTTGTGCCTGGTAACATTAGATTTAATGCGATGAGCAGAGAGAAATTCATTGAAAGACACGCGACATCATTCGCCAATGAACTTTATAATCCACAACCAGAAATTCCCAGAGCTATTGGTATCATCGATGGAACTTATGCTTACATACAGAAGAGCAGTAACTTTCGCGTACTTCGACAGTCATTCTGCAAACATAAAGGACGTCACTTGGTAAAACCTGCTCTCATTTTTGCTCCAAACGGATACATACTTGAAATAAAAGGACCATATTTTTCTGACTCGCGAAAAAATGACGCACAAATGCTCATTAAGGAATTTGAAAGAGATGTGGAAGGTATGAGAGAATTTTTCGACATTGGTGATATTTTTATAGATGACCGTGGATATAGAGATGCCCAACCACTTTTAGAACGCTTAGGAATTGTGTCCAAGACACCACCATTTCTCCAACAAGGACAGAGTCAATTGGTAACGGAAGAAGCCAACGAAGCTCGGCTAATAACGAAATCTAGATGGATAGTGGAAACCAGAAATGGCCACATAAAGTCCATTTTCAAGTTCTTCGAGAAAACCATTCCGATGGCTCATGTACACAATCTAAGGGACTTCTTTCGTATTGCTGGTGTCATAATTAATCGATACCATCCTGTTATCGAGATGCAAGGCGCTACAGCAGAGCTTGCAAGAGAATATATAGCGAGAGATCGTGAGCCAAATATTGTGTGAGCGCGCGTAGAAGTGGACACTATGCGCTGCGGACATGCAAATTGGAATCGCCTGCATGAACTTCCAGTACCACAATTTCCTCGCCTTACATTGAAAGAAATACGCGACATAACAATTGGCGTGTATCAAGTAGAACTTGCCCCATCTTACGTTCAAGACAAGCTGCAATGAGAAGAAGATGAGGAGTTTCAACTAGATATGCGACTTAATGAACCTGGTTTGATCAGAGTACGAGTATTTTCTCGTTTCCGAAATGCGACAAGGTACCAGCTGTGGATAGCGTCCAATGAGATCGATGACATAGGACCAGACAATAACGAAACGCTTCTCGGTTATTACTGCACGTGTAAGTCAGGGGCCAGAACTCTTGGCACTTGTCCACATATTGCAAGCGTTTTATGGTTCCTGGGTTATGCACCTCACCAGCAACACGTAAAGTATCTTCAAACTTCCTTGCTATAAAGGATTCTAGACGCTGCTAATAGAGGCGAACAAGCGAACCCGAATCAAGAGCCAGAAATAGTTTAATATTTCGCAAAAGCTACAGGGATTTGTTGTATTCGCTGATCATGGGTGCTTAGCGTTCGGCCCTCTTGCGAAGGGTACACTGTTATTAACGGAATGTGCGCACTAGTTACTGATGTTACTTTGGGTACCATTTCTGCCTTTAAAAAAGTGATTAATTAGTCAAGTTAAAATCTTGGGCGCTCAGCATTTTATCGTTTTGAGAAGCGCGCTATATGAGTCAACGGTGTAGGCGAAAATATGACAGACCACGATCTGAACCATGATTTCTATGTTGACATCGCTTTTGTAACTAAATCTATTGTAATTTGTTTTATTCACTGATCATGAGCGCTTAGGGTTCGGCACTCTTGAGAACAGTACAATGTAATTATCGGAATGTACGCACTAGTTACTAATGTTACTTTGGGTACCATTTCTGCCTTTACAAAAGTTATGAATTAGTCAAGTTAAAATCTTGGGCGCTTAGCGTTTAATCGTTTTGAGAAGCGCGCTATATGAGTCAACGGTGTAGGCGAAAATGTGACAGACCACGATCTGAACCGTGATTTCTATGTTGACATCGCTTTTGTAACAAAATCTGTTGTAATTCGTTTTATTCACTGATCTTGAGCGCTTGGCGTCGCATAGCGCTAAAACTGTCCATTTTTTGGATTTTTTTACGGATATTTCATCCGGCACTTATAACCTTAAAAATTACACAGTTTCAGCTAAATCCACTGAAAGCCATTTTCCCATACATTTAGTGCGGGGTCCTTTTACAAAGTAACAAAAAAAAAAGAAAAGTAACAAATTTCTGATGCAACGACCCGTTTTCAAGTTTTTCGGTGAAGCTACAACTTTTGAATTGTTAAAAATGGTCCTCTTTTAAGAACTACGTATACATGTTTTTTATTCTTCATGAAAGACTGTGCACATTGTACAAGGTCGGTGCTATAATTTGTGTACAAAAATTATGCAAAAATGTTAATTGCGTTTATGTTAATAACAATTTTCTAAACAATTATGGATATTTTATATTGCTTTAGTTTTTGAACGTGTTTTTAAGATTAGATACGAAATAAACAGTTGGACTCTTATAGATTTTCTTTTCATTCAGATCATTTTTTAACTATGGCCTTATAAACAATTAATTGAAAAATAATGTTTGGTCTGTCCCAGGTGTAATTGTACAGTTAAGATTTTCGATGTTTTTAAGTTATGTGCCTTATGCACGGAGAAACTCTGGCACGAGCGGTTAGTGTTAAAATAAATTTTTTTTCATAGTACTAGTCACAATTGCCAAGATACTGCCCGCTCGTGAATTCACACGAGCCGCTCGTGCTAATCGCAACAGCAGCGCGAGCTTGGTAAGTGTTCCGCTTGGCAGGGCCTTGGGATTGGCAACAATCTCTCGTGGTAATTTTCATTAGTGCGTGATGTCAAATAGCTCTAATGTTTAGTGACAACCGCGCTTGTCGCTTGACTCATTCACTGCAATATACCAACTGTGCTATATTCAGCATCAGCTGATCGAGATGAATGAACCTGCATATGCAAATCGTAATTGTTTATCAGTGGCGTAGCTAGGGGGAGGCGAAGGGGGCCGCTGCCCCGGGCGCAAACCCTTGGGGCGGCAAAACTATCTTTAAATTGAATGCAGATTTGAGAACTATGGGCGGCAAATTATTTTTGGCCCCGGGCGGAAAATTTTGTAGCTACGCCACTGTTGTTTATAACATCAGAGTAGATAATTTTTCATCACATTTAACCTTAAAAATCTTTTTACTTTTTTTATAGTGATAACAATGGTAATATTTATGCGTTGATAATACATTTGATAAATGTAAAGAATTATGAGACATTCTACTTTCGCCCATAAAGAAACAAATTTTTTAAGTTCAAACCCCACCTTACCTAACTTTCATGTACTTTTATGACTTTTAATTTTATATACCCACTAGTAAAAAGTCCAATTCTAGTTCGAAAGTTCTGTTAAAAAATATTTTCTTTAGATTGTATTGCGAAAATTAAAATTATCTGAGAGCACTTTATGAGTTCTTTAAATAAAAAAGTCATTAAAAGTTGAATTTTAATATGAAAAAATAAAATCTAAAAATTTAATTTGAAAAGTCTCTTGCAGTTCTAAAAAGTTGTACAAATGTATCTATTTTAAATTTTTGGTTAAATGATAAGACTACATTGGATCATGTCACGTTTTCCCTTAAGGGCATGTGATACTTAGAAAATTGTAGCTTTTACCAGTTTTATGTTCCCCCGGCTTTTTTTCTAGAGTAATAAATATTCTGTCTTAAAATTTGGGAAATGATAGCGAACATGCTAACGGACGTCCCCACACACTTTTTTGTAGGTTAATTCAAAAAAGTTTTAATTTAGCAAAATGTGATTAATTTTCATAGCGCTTGGGAAATAGTATCGATTTTTTCAGTGTTAGATTCCCCGGTTTTTTCCTAGGATAAGAAATATTTCGCTTTAAAATCTAGGAAATGATAGCGTACATGCTAACGGACGTCCCCGCACTAACCGGAACTAACCTTGTTTGCAGGCAATCAAAAAAGTTTATTTCATAAATAATTTACAGATTATCGGAAAGGCAGAGATGAAAAACGACGTAACCTCAAAATAAGGCATATGCATAAAATTTTTATTTAGCACAATAAATTTTTTTGTTATTATACCTCAAAAAAGTGTCCGGGGACGTCCGTTATGATATTTTATAACATTTCCGAATTCAGTTTTTAACTATTTTCATTTTTGTGGAAAAAAGCCGGGGAAACTGTAAGTATCACAATATTCAACCATTTTTATCAACCCATGGTTCTCGGCTTACCTGTTCAGCTGAAGGGAAAACAAGCAAATTGACAAATATCTCGTCTACACAATATGCACGTGAAATATCAAATAATGTAGTCGCATCCAATAAGAAAAAAAATTAAATTAATAAAATTGTGTTTATAAATTTTCTATCCGCCCACAAAATCTGATTTTATGAACAAAATACGTTTCTTTGTTAATTTTGCAATTTATCACGGTAAAAAATCGTAAAGCTAAAATCTAAAATATTTGAAAGTTTCATATTCCTCCAACTCGACAATTTAATTAAATTTTGTTCAATTTATAAATGTGTTGCTTTTCATATAATTGAAGTGAGAGCAATTTCGTATGTAATGGTCTTTTTACATTCCTCCTAATGAGAAGGTATTGGTTTTATGTAAAATTTCACTTTGTCGATTTTCATCAAATCTCCACGTTTTGAGACCCACTGAGTCAGAAAAAACGATTTTTACGAAGGTGTTTGTCTGTCTGTAATCTGTATTCTGTAGGCGCGATAACTTTCGAAAAATTTATCAGATTGGATTCTGCTTTGGCACACTTTTTTAAGGCCTAAAAAGAAAGAACAAGTTCGTAACCCAGCTATTTTGGATCAAAATTCAAAATGTGAGCACGTTTTCAAAATGTTTAAAACCACATTTTTTCAATATTTCAAAATTCTATGAACGGTTATTCATAGTACTCAGAAACTCAAACAAATTATCCTAATGACTTTTTTCTCTAAAAAAAAAAAATTATCAGAGTTAGAGCATTTTCAAAATCCAAAAAAACGAACTAAAATGCACATTTCAAGCAAAACAACGCATGCTATAAAAAAAAGTCAGAAAAAGAAAAACGTTGATTTTTGAAAGCCCTGCAAGGTGATTATAACAACTTTTTTAATTTAATCGAAAAGTTAAAAATTCAAAATTTGATCGTATCTAAACTTTTTGAAACCAAATTTTTTCAAAATTTCAAAATTTCATGTACGGTTATTCATAATACTCAGAAACTCAAACAATGTATCTCTATGACTTTTTTCTGTAAAAAGAAAATTATCAGTTACAGCATTTTCAAAATCCAAAAAACAAACTAAAATGAAAATTTTAAGCCAAACAACGCATCATATGAAAAAATGTCAAGAGAAGAAAAACGTTGATTTTTGAAAGCCCTACAAGATGATCATAACAACTTTTTTAATTTAGTGAAAAAGTTGAAAATTCAAAATTTGACTACCAAAAATATTTAAAACCACATTTTTCAAGATTTCAAAATTCTATAACCAGTTATTTATAGTACTCAGAAACTCAAACAATTTATTCTTTTGACTTTTTTCTATAAAAAGAAAATTATCAGAGTTCGAGCATTTTCAAAATCCGAAAAAACAAAGTAAAATGAATATTTTAAGCCGAAAAACGTAAACTGTTGCCATTGGCACGAGCAGCTCGTGGGAATTATCGAGCGGTCAGTGCGTTGACAACTGTGGCTCTTGCCATTCCAAAAAAATTAATTTCCACACTAACCGCTCGTGTCAAAAGCAGTGGCAGCTCTTGCCGCGGTCGCTCAGTGTGGGTTCCTCATAATCTTTCTCTCTGTCACCACTCTGAAAATATCCTTCTTTTGTCTATAACAATTGTTATTAAAAAAATCCTAGATGTACATAATCTGTTCCTTTCATTCGCATTCCTTGAATCAGATGCAGAGAAAACTGTTATCTCTCCTATGATTGTTCCTAATGCTAAGAATTTATTAATTACGGCCTTATAAAAAATTAACTGCAAAATAAGGCAGGCCAAAAATTATGTTGCTGTTAATTGTTTATAATGCCGTAATGAAGAAATTGTTTGAGTTAAAGGGAAATTTAAGAGAGAAAAAAGTTTTTCATTATGAATGACGCAAGCAACGCGAATAAATAATCAGATTCGGTAAATGTAGGATTTTTTTTGACAACAATTGTTATTAACAAAAGAACGATAATTTTAAAAACCCGTTTAAATACTAAAGCTGTATGAAATATCCCTATTTGTTTATAAAAACAGTTCGAAAATAATCGAGATTTTTGCGAAACAACAAAAGGATTTGTAATCAAGATAATTTCCCCAAGATTTCCTTACAGAAGATATAGCATCCAGTGTATGCAATGTAAACGAAATGTTCTGTTAAGAAGTTTAAAAAATTGCTTACGTACTTATTAAAAAAGGAGTGAAGCAAGTGACCTGAAAAATGATTTAAATTTTTTTCGAAAATTTTCGTTCCAATAGTTTCTGAGATATGTAGCCAAAATATATCAATTGTAGTGCAAAATCAATTTTCTATAACGCTCTAACTTGAAGAGGGGTCGTTGCTTAAAAAATTTGTTAAGGCCTAAACTTCTTTCTCCATGTTTTTCGAAAATAATTTGAGAACATTTCTATTGTAAAAAATATTGTAATTGTTTTAAAAAGTTGTTGCACCAGATTAAAAAAAGAAACCTTTATATTAGTAATCAGGGGACTTTTACTGCATCGCATCTTTAGTGCATACAGAAGTGTTGATGGTTGCTGGATTATTAGTTGATCCTGCGAATAATTAATTAAGTAATTAATTAAAATTAATCATTTGCTATTGTAATAGGGTCACTGTTGTTAATAAAGTACTTATTTGTACACTGTCGTTGTTTTTATTTCCTTTTCCATTCAATAAATTCTTCACCCCAGTGAAGCATAGGCAAAGGCATAGGCTTTGCATAGGCAAAATTAGTTAGAAATTAGTTTAATTGATATTATTCGTAATGAAAACCTTGTTTAAATTATTTTTCAACTCCACAAACATAATTAATCTTATAATTATACCAAATCTTATTAATAAATTCC
The DNA here is from genome assembly GCF_010883055.1 of Belonocnema kinseyi. Classification (NCBI taxonomy): domain Eukaryota; kingdom Metazoa; phylum Arthropoda; class Insecta; order Hymenoptera; family Cynipidae; genus Belonocnema; species Belonocnema kinseyi. Next base: position 25,757,891 of record NC_046659.1, on the reverse strand, counting down.
AAACTTGTCTATAAAAATTATATGAAGTATTTTTGCGAAAAATAAATTTGAAAAAATTAAAGAATAAATCTAAAATTATGTAATCAATTTTTGCAGGGGGCTGATTATTTCCAAAAGATGGTAGTTAGCGTCATCTATTAATTTTCGCAGAACAACGATCCCTGCACTCTGCTCAGTCGATAATTCAGCACGCTGACTACTACTACAGATTTCAACCGTACCACTCTATTAGACCTTGGCGAGTAGCCGCACCTACCTATCGTTTTGCGTACTACGATCGTGAAATCCATCGCCCCAATATTTCAAAAAGCGGCCATCATCATATTGCCTCAATATTTCGTGCAATATTGCGGATGCTGTAGGAAATATGGGTGCAATATTGAGGCACTATTCTGTGCTAATAGGGCACTCATGGAATTCTCCCCCCTCCCGAGAAATCAACCCAGCTTGCCAAGTTAGGACGGCATGCCTAGTCCCGTGTTTCCTATGCCCATGCTAGAAAATAAGAAATGTACCAAGTAGGGATGTTCGTTTCCGATTCCATTCTTCCTAAAATCGATTCTCTTGAAAAAAAATCGAATTTTCTCACCAGATTCTTTGCTATTTGATTCTCAAGTGAATCGATTTTTTACCCTAAGAATCGAAGAGTCGATTTTTTTCCAAAAATGATAATTTAGGTATTTTTTTCCTAACAGTTCGCACTGTCTGTAGCTTTGGGATTTGTATTTGTTAGCATGCTGTATAATCTAAAGATGGCTTCATATCTAAAAGATTTTTCACAGATCCTAAGGATGGCATCCCATTACGAGAGAATTGCGTTGCGTTTTGCGTAATACGTCAAATCACTAGACATTTCAGCCAATCACATTGTTTCTCTGAATAACCAGGAGAATATTATTGGCTAAAATGTCTAGTGAATTTACGCATTACGCAAAAAGCAACGCAATTCTGCAATCATGGGACGCCACCCTAAGACTCTAGAGTTCAAGCAGTCTTTCCAGCACGCGGGATTTTTCGGCCCCCACTACTCTCCCATCTGGGAGCGACACATTCAAACGTAGTGTGTCGGTTTCTGTTTAATGCTGCGAGGCCCAGCCTCGTGTAAAGTTGAAATTGCGCGAGCAGAAACCCGAGCTCTCCCGACTTCACGAATCATGATCTAGCTGCTCCTCGAATCTATTCAGGTTTTGAAATCCCGAGTTACCTAGGAATTTAAATCTTATTAATCCTTCTCGCGTACATTTTGGTCTGAACATATTAGAAAAAAAGAATTAATTTTCTAATAATCGTTTGAAAATTTTTAATAATTTTTATTTAAAAAGATGTTCTTAGAAAAAAATTCAAAAATATTTTGAAACACATCAAACGATTTCCTAAAATTTAAAAGAAGAGTGTAGAAGATTTTAAAGCAAAATGTTTCAATTTGATAAGATTCAAAAGTTTTAAAGACGTAAATGATCCAGTAAATGCAGGAAATATTTAGAAGAATGGAAGAGATTTGAATCTAATTTTAAACTTAAATTTTTTAGAATTGTAAATTTTTAAGAATTTCAACAAAATAAACTTTAGAAGCTTTAAGGTAATTTCAAAGGATTTCAAGGAGATAAAATTATTTTTCTTAAAATTTCTGTGAAAAAATTAGAAGATTATATAAGTCAAGTTTTTTACATCTTGAATGCTTTTTTAAAATTTTAGGAAAAATGTAGTCAGTTAAAATATTGTTTTGGAATTTATTTTGTTTTAAAAGTATTAGAAATATTTAAACTCTAATTTAAACTCTAATATTTCTTTTAATGCAATTAAATAAAAAAATTCAAAGTCCTCTAGGTTCTTTTCGGATGCATCTCTTTTAATTCTATTTTAGGCTATAATCACAATTTTGAGGATTTTAAGGGAAAAAGCCAAAAAGTTATTAACTTGACCTCATTTGATTTCTCAATATATATGAAAACTTTACAAAACCTCTTATGTCTTAAAATACTTATCTCAATATTACAAAATTTAGCTTCTACAATTTTATTTTAATTGTAAATACTTATAAAATAAATTTAACAACAGGATTTAAAAAAATATTAGGAACATTTCCCATCCATTTAACACGTTTTAAATTTTTCAAGATATTGATAAATCTTGAGTTTTTATCAAAAATATAAAAAATCATTCAAAATGTGGAAAGAAATGTCCTTAGAATCTTTTAAATTTTGCCAAGCATCTTAAGAAACTTTGTTTATCCTCCTGAAACCTTTCGAATATCTTTTAAAGTTCATAAAGTTTATCTTGCGTTTCTAAAACACTTCTAAATTCAAATTTTTCCAGATTTTTTTTATTTCTGCAAAATTAAAACAAAATGCCATTAAAGTTTTTCAGATGCTTTGAGTATATTTGAAATCTTTTGCAATGTTTTGAAATGTTTAAAAATAATTTTTTCAAATTAATTGTTTGAAATAAAAAATTATGTTAATTATTCCTTTAAAAATCTTTACAAGTTTTAAATATTTTCGAATCGTTTCAAAATTTTTGAATATCTCCTAAACTTACTCAAATTTGAAAGAATTATATTCCTTAAGTTTTACTAATTTAAGTGTTATGGAAAAATTAAAAAAATTTGCTTCAAAATGTTTTACTTACTTTTAAAACATTTTAGGAAATAATAAAAAATGTTTTCTAATCTTTTTTCTATTTTCTCTTAGAAATCATTCCAAAAAAATTATTTGCATTTTTCCCTATGGAGTTTCTTTCATTATCTTTCATTATCTGAAAGTCCTTCGCTTATCGACTTTTATTATTATTTTTTCATTTTACATAAATATCTATTATATCTTATCAAAATTTGGTATATAAATCTTAAATGTTAAGAGTATTTAAATACCAAAATTTTTAGACATAATTTAACAAATTTTATTTCTAATTAAAATAAACTTTTTTTAAATCTCATTCAACTTATTCCAAGTTATCTTTTTTGAATTTTCAAAATTTCTGTAATTACTTATTCTGATTGGAAATAATTAAACCTCTTGCGATTAAAAGCGGGGATTCTGCTTGAGAAGAAATTTGCTGAAAGTAATTAACAAAACAGTCGTTCGAATTTTAATTTTAAAGACTGATAATTGTACACAATTTCCAGGCGCATCTTTCTTATTCTTCTACAAGAATTTTTAGGTTTTTCAGTTTTTTAAATCAGTTTATCCTACGTTTCTAAAACTCTTCTGAAGTTTAAATTCTTTTTAATCTCCTCAATTCTACAGTCTTCTTTTAAATTTTAGGAAATCCTTTACATGTTTAAAATCATTTTTAATATTCTCATAAAGTACGTTTTTTAAAATAAAAAGTCATTCAAAATTTTTTTACCAATCTTGAAATAGTTGTGTTTCTAAACCTGTCGGGCCTTCCAAGCCTTCTAGTCATTGAAAACTATTCAAATTTTTCCTGATTTTCTTTGAAATTCGACAAAATGAAAAAGATTGCCTTAAAATCTTCAGATTCTTTATTGACAATTTTAAAAATAGTTTAAAATGTACTGGAATTTTTTAAAATGAATTTTTCGAAATAAAAAATTATATTAATTATTTGTAGAAACCTAAAAGAATTCTTTTCATTTTTGTGAAATCGTAAAAAAATTTTTTAAATGCGAAACAAAATTGCGCAAGAAGGCTTTATAAGAATTAATTTGCTTATTTTTTTCTAAAATTATAGAACATAGCAAAATTGCCTGAACTTTCATTCTCTTGAAACCCTGCGAAATTCAGTTTACAGATGGCATCTGTGTTGATGCTTGTGTGGTAGAAGGGGGATATCATGAATATAGAAACATGGCGGACATGTAAATAACGAGTGAGTTATTATATTAATCACGTCTGCAAATTATTTAAATTTTCTGTTTGAAACAAATTTACATTATTTTTATTTTTAAATTGAAAAAGAGACCGATCTGTCCGGAGTGGTACTCAAGTGTTGGGCTTAATGTCTCTGTTTAAATATTTTTTTCATTTAGAATCATGGGAAGACTAATGTACACAAGCAAACCATTTCATGCAATATCAAGAAATCTCGATTAATCTTTTATCATGCGCTATTTCATGTTTTTTTATATTGCATAAAATGGTTTGTTTACGCAAATTATTCTTCCTGTAAATCTAAAAAAATGTATTATATTTTTCATGGTATGGTTGGAGGAGAGGGGCGAAGGGGTTGCCAGATTAGAGCTGCAGTTTGTTCTTTATCCGATAGATGGCGCCACTTCATTACTTTACTAAGTTCATATTATTTAACATGGAACTGCACGCAGTGTGCACGTGGGCTTCTGTGTCACAACCCGGGTATCGCGTCCTCTATATATGTCGCGATATTACCGGCCGGACTCGAAAGGTAAACGTGGATCCGTTTAAAAAATTTAAGACCTATGAAGATAGGTGAGTAAAAAAAATAACAGGTTTAAACAGAAAAATAATCAGAAGCGTCCACTTTTATCATTTATTTAGAGGAAGGTTATTTTATACAATTACTGTAATGAATGTCGAGTTAAAAATATGAAAAGCTACTCGCGGAAGAGAAAAGAGAAAAAACGACTTCTCTAATCAAAAGCTAGTCTAATTCTGCTCTTCATATCAAGAATCGGTCTCCTCTTTTTTTGAGCCTCCGAGGTTTCAGACCAAGGGCTTCTAGTGAAGATCATTTTTTAAGCCAATCAAATTTCTGGGTCCTCCTTTTAAGGAGGGTCTCCAATTTTAAGAAACCCAATCAAAATTAGAATGAAAATGAGACCTCCTTCTTAACTTTTCCCATGCATCTCAGAATCCCATTGCTCTTATCTACCCTCGAGTCATGTCTATCCGCACCTACTTGAGATTTTTGAAGCGCCTTGACTCTTTACACTTAGGATTACTGCAACCATTTAGTTGACCATAACTGTCTGACCAAGGAAAGAAGGAAATGAAAATTGGTTACTTTTATATATTTTATTAGTTGTTAAATTACTAAGGGCTTGAGTGTACTATGAGACTTTTAAGTGAAACTATCTCGGAACTCACCAGAGATCCGAGAAGTTTCTTATTTGATTAGTGATCCTTTTAAAAAACGATGGGAAATGATTTCAGTTTTCGTTGACGGAATATTTATTTTAGCGTCTTGGTGCCTTCTTTCCTTAGAAAAACTAATTAAATAGCTTTTTTATGACTGACTGAGAGTCAGTTTCTTTAAAGCAACAACCTTTTATTAAAAGAAGTACATTTTCCAGAGACAGATTCTTAAGAGGGTTAAATTTTATACTTGTGAACACTTTAGACAAAATACAATATAAATTAAAAATGTTTCTCAGAAAATCTGTCTCATCTATAGGAAATATTAAGTAAGGTCTTATGTGCTAACTTACTTTAAGTGCATTCATTTACCCGAGAAAAGAAACAGGCTTTCTGGTTCTTTTCTCGGCTTGTCTCACGCCTGTCTCGTTTTTACCAATAGAAAGTAAAGAGGGTTTGAGAACAATAATAAAAATTGCGAAATATAATTTTAAATTTAGCGATTAGGCCTTTATGGTGAGGCGGTGTTCTTCTTTACCATGCAAAAAGGGTTGAGTTCTACATGATCCCATAACTAGATGAGCGCGGGATACGCGATCATCACACCTCCCCCCTTATTTTAGAAAAGAAAAAGGTTATAATCATTTTACTTTTCTCTTTTCTTATTTAATGGTACTCTTTTTTTTCATTTAAATAAAAGATTAAAATACATATATATACATATATAATAAATTTTTGCCAATGGTTGCGTTAAAACATTAAAAAGAAAAGGAAATACTTAATTTTTAATTTTAGTTATAAAAAGAATCCGTTTTTTTTTGTTTATTTGTTTGCAAAATTTTGTAAGGGCGGGTAGTTAATGATCAGCCAAAGTCAAGTGATCGCTGTGACGTTAAATCAATATGGCGTTGGAAATTGTACGGTCAACCATGCTGAATTTTCTTGATCACATTTTGAGGTTAAGTTAGTGGTTATTTAAAAAAGTTTTTCATTTGATTA
>NC_046659.1:25750541-25751777 GCF_010883055.1 Belonocnema kinseyi | reverse complement strand
CATTTGGTCGCAAAATCTACTTACGACGAAAAACCTTCATTAGAAATAATTAGAGAATGCTTTCAGGGACTTAGAATAGCTATGGAGGATGTAAAGGCTAATATTTGCAGCATTTCTAGAAAAGGAAATGGTCTAGATAGATTACCTTGGTCAGGAATAGAAACTGTTCTAAAAGAAACTTTCAATGCGAGCGATATAATTATCTTTATCTGCTCCAATGAATTACTAGTACCCGGTTATGAAGATCGTCAACAAATTATCAAAGAATGTCACTCATCCGTGACGGGCGGACACATGGGTATTGCTAAAACCTATGCCCGAATGAGAAAGAGATTCTTTTGGGAAGGCTCAAAACAAGACGTACAAGAATTCATAAAAGCTTGTGGATCCTGTCAGAAGAAAAAATTAGTGCGACAAAAAGGAAAAGAACCTATGAAGATTACCGATACGCCACGAAAAGCGTTCGATAAGATTCAAATTGATATCGTAGGACCCTTAATAATTACAGAACAAGGTAATAGGTTTATCCTAACGGTGCAAGACTGTTTGAAAAAATACTCAGACGCCATACCTTTAAAAACCATTGACTCGGTCACTGTCGCTTGTGCCCTAGCAGAAAATGTGATTTGTCGGTTTGCTTGTCCTAGAATCATCCATACTGATCAAGGCAGTAACTTTCTTAGTCAAATAATGAGATCCTTCTGTCAAATCTTTAGGATCCAACAAATCAAGTCCACTGCCTTCCGCCCTCAATCCCTCGGTGCTCTAGAACGAAGTCATCACGTTTTCATTGAATATTTACGCCATTATTGCGAAAATAAAAATTGGGATAAACGGTTGAAATTCGCCATGTTTTCTTCTAATTCCTCTGTTCACTCTGCAACTAAATTCACCCCTCATAAACTTGTTTTTGGCGAAGATCCGAGAATTCCGTCTGAATTTGAAACTGGTGAAGTTGCAATTACCTATAACGAATATCTAGATAATCTGTTGTTTAAGATATACGAGGCTCAATCTACCGTTCGAAAAAATATCAAGCAGGCAAAATTAAAATATAAATTCTACTACGACCGAAAATCAAACATTAAGAATTGCGATATCGGAGAATATGTTTACTTACTGAAGGAACCAAGAACTTCTAAACTTGACGACCACTATGTCGGTCCTTACTTAATTACAAATGCATTCCCTGATCATAATGTAGAGCTAAAGATCTCAGAACGCGAACAGAAAATT
>NC_046659.1:25749348-25750441 GCF_010883055.1 Belonocnema kinseyi | reverse complement strand
TAAAGACTGCTTTTTCTAGTCCATATGGGCATTACGAATATAAAAGAATGCCCTTTGGATTAAAAACTGCTCCTTCCACATTTCAAAGACTTATGGATCAAGACTTGTCTGGTTTGCAAGGTCAAGAGCTTTTTGTATATATGGACGATATCTTCATATATGCAAGCTCACTCGAAGAGCATTCCCAAAAACTAAAGAAACTCTTGGGCAGACTTCAAACCGCAGGGCTAACACTCCAACCTGAAAAATGTCACTTTTTACGAAAAGAAATTACATACTTAGGTCACGTAATTACACAGCAAGGAGTTCAACCTGACCCGCGAATAATTGAAGCTGTCAAAAGATTTCCCCGCCCAAAGACACGTAAGAATGTCAAACAGTTTCTTGGCTTAATCGGGTATTACCGACGATTTATACCTGATTTTGCTAAATTAGCTAAGCCTTTGACCATTCTTACAAAATTAGGCATCAAGTTCCATTGGGACAAACCCCAACAAGAAGCGTTCCAGAAATTACGGGATTTGATTATAACATCCCCAATTCTCCAATATCCCGACTTTAGTAAACCCTTTATCGTTACAACTGATGCTTCAGACTACGCCACGGGGGCTATTTTAAGTCAAGGAGAAGTAGGGGTAGATCTTCCTGTTGCATTTGCATCAAGAACATTAAACGATGCAGAAACTCGTTACGCAACAATCGAGAAGGAACTTCTAGCGATTTTATTCGGTGTTGAAACTTTTAGACCATACCTTTATGGCAGAAAATTTACCTTGATCACTGACTATAGACCTTTAGTATGGCTTCATAATGTAAAGAACCCTGGTTCCAAATTAGTTAGGTGGAGTTTGCGACTAAAGGAATATGATTATACCATTATATATAAGCCCGGAAAAGTGAATGCTAATGCAGACGCTTTAGCTAGAAATCCTGTGGAAAGACAAGAAAGCTGTGAGTTCGGAGACACAAAAACGGGGACATCATTATTACTGACTACTCTAAATAAAAGTGAATTAAATTCCAAAAACACTGATACAAACGACACTTTCAGCCTTAGAGATCGAGAGCAAATACTTGCTATTGACAGCACTGT
>NC_046659.1:25746806-25749248 GCF_010883055.1 Belonocnema kinseyi | reverse complement strand
TGGGAGTCGGGTTTTTTGGGGACTATTAATAAGGGAGAGTTATAGGGGGAGTTGGAAGGTTTAATTATGTCGTTCTCTAATAGCTCCTTTACATGTTTTTGCACTTCTTCCTTATCGAATTGAGTTTGGCGATACTGTTTAACATTTAAAACTTTTTCATCACAAATATTAATTTTGTGGGTAGTTACATTAGTGCCTCCAAGCATATCTGTTGACAAATGAAATTGGTATGGAAATTTGTTAATGAGCCCCATCAAACTATTGGTTTCTTCATTATTTATATTTGTCAAGTCCAAATGTCGAACAATATCGCACATCCTCCGTGCATGAGCTACTAGCTTTTCAGAATATGGGTCATTTTTATTTAAACTGGGTTTTTCTAAATTTATGAGGTTATATTCTTCCAGTTCTAAGGGTGGCAGAGTTATCTCGGTATCTTCATGGGTGGCATTTATTGCAAAAACCCTGGCAAATCCATTTTCTGAAGTTACTAAGGCCTCTCCCACAAAAATACTGGATCCAGCCCAGATCCTTGGCATATATCCTGATTTAAAAACTTTTTCTTTTACAGGAAGAATAACCAAAGTTTTATGTCGAGCTGGTAACCTGATTGTGGTGTGGGTTTCAAAAGGAATGGTTATTCCACCCACAATCATTTCTCCAATTGCATTTCTCTTAAATTTCAAGGTAGCTTCCTGAGACTTCAAAAATTCTACTCCTAAGATTCCCTTCTGAACAATTTCAAACTTCCCAGGAACCACCTGGAAATTGACTAATTCACCTTTTATGGGTACTTTAATTTCTCCTAAAGTTCTTGTTACTCCCTTTCCTATTCCTACAAGATTAAATATTTTATCTTGATCAAGAAATACGTCTTTGCTAACTACTTTTTCTTTTATTAGGTTGAGATCGGAACCAGTATCCACGAGAAACTCTGCAGCCTTATCTTGGAAGATGTTTTCATTTATTGTTATTACAGGGTTTTTATCTACTTTTGTGGAGCTGAAGGTGCAAAAGATCCAACGTGATTGGACGTTGAAGGGGTCGCGTTTTGAGGACATGATACGCTCATTTTTTCCTTTACTCCTTTCTGGGTTCCGTTCCGAAAATTTGTCCTAGCATCAAACCCTCTTTTTGCTAGACAGTTTTCCTCGTAGTGGTTAGGACCTTTACAGAATCCACATTGACCTATGACTTTTGATGCCTGTGTTTGTTGCGAGGATCTGTTTCCCCATTCAGGACAATCTCTTATTAAATGTCCGGATTTTCCACACTTGTAACATTTATATGTGTGGTCTGGTCGGTCTCGCGAACCTTCAATTTTGTTTATGCGATGATGTTCATTCCTATTGCGAATGTTATCGCGTATGTAAGGGGGTGCTCTAGGGTAGGGCTCAACCTTTTTTATGGGATTTCTTAAGTGTGTTAGACATTCTACCTCGGTTTTTATTGAAACCGCTGAATTTATCGCGGCTTGTAAATTGCTTCCGCGGCGATTTTGCATCCTTGTTTCTATTTTTTCTTTCAGACCTCGAATAAAGCATGAAACGGCGTTTTGTGTTACGCCTAATTTCATTCCAGCTTTAGCTTCGTCTGGAAAACCCTCATTAATTGCTTTCAGAATACACCTCAGGAATTCACTGACTCGAATTCCGTACTGCAATACAGATTCATTTTCCGATTGTACCACACTTGATATCTGAGCCTGAAGTTGACTGAGATCTCTTTGTGGAATAAATGCAGTACGAATTGTATCAAGCAGTGAATCCAGTGAATCTGGATCAAAGCTATTTTGTAAATAAAGATCGGCATTTCCGACAACTTTATTTCTTATGATGGTTAGAAGAAAAGGTTTATCACCCGGGTCAATGGACTTTTCGGCGGACTTACAGGCACGAATAAATGATACAACTGGTAGTACTTTACCATCGAAGGTGGGTACTATGTCGGCTGCGAGCTTTATGTTAACGTACCTTCGTGAGTTACTTTGTAGGTCATCAAGGGGGCACGCTTTTTTGACAATAAGGGTTTCCGAGTTATTATCTGAGGCTAACGATCTAGTATTTTTTATATTTTCTTCTCTGAAGGAATAAGGTACAAAGTCTCCATTTTCGCTCAAAGCGTACAGGATTAATGGTCCTGTCGAGGTGTGTTGGAGTGTACCATCTCTTTCACTTTTTTGAGAATGTGATGAGAGAATTTCACCTAGGGAGTTAAGATTGGCATAATCTTCAGACAGATCGACAGAACTAATTGTATGATTATGATCCCCTTCCATTTTTATTTTATTATTTTATTTTTCAAATAAATGTAAATTATGGCAAAAACGGGTGAAAAATGCAGCAAGATAACGAGGAAATTTTAAGGTTATTTCCCATGAATTTTCAAATGCTTTTACCCTTCCTTTATAATACTTAGTTGATTCGTATAACAGATTGTCAG
>NC_046659.1:25744430-25746706 GCF_010883055.1 Belonocnema kinseyi | reverse complement strand
AAACTGAAATCATTTCCCATCGTTTTTTAAAAGGAACACTAATAAAATAAGAAACTTCTCGGATCTCTGGTGAGTTCCGAGATAGTTTCACTTAAAAGTCTCGTAGTACACTCAAGCCCTTAGTAATTTAACAACTAATAAAATATATAAAAGTAACCAATTTTCATTCCCTTCTTTCCTTGGACAGAGAGTTATGGTCAACTAAATCGTTGCAGTAACCCTAAGTGTCAAGAGTCAAGGCGCTTCAAAAATCTCAAGTAAGTGCGGATAGACATGACTCGAGGGTAGATAAGAGCAATGGATTCTGAGATGCATGGGAAAATTTAAGAAGGAGGTCTCATTTTCATTCTAATTTTGATTGGGTTTCTTAAAATTGGAGACCCTCCTTAAAAGGAGGACCCAGAAATTTGATTGGTTTAAAAAATGATCTTCACTAGAAACCCTTGCTCTGGAACCTCGGAGGTTCAAAAAAAGAGGAGACCGATTCTTGATATGAAGGGCAGAATTAGACTAGCTTTTGATTAGAGAAGTCATTTTTTCTCTTTTCTCTTCTGCAAATAGCTTTTCATATTTTTAACTCAACATACATTACATTAATTGTATAAAATAACTTCCTCTAAATAAATGATAAAAGTGGACGCTTGTGATTATTTTTCTGTTTAAACCTGTTATTTTTTTTACTCACCTATCTTCATAGGTCTTAAATTTTTTAAACGGATCCACGTTTACCTTTCGAGTCTGGCCGGTAATATCGCGACATATACAGAGGACGCGATACCCGGGTTGTGACAATTTTTGGTGACAGCGGTGGGATTCTAAAAAAATATATATATATATATATACAGGATGTGAAAAAATGGAGATAAAAAAAAACAATTAAATTGTCAGACAAGTGAGTGATTTCAAATAAACAACGTCATCTCATACACAACAATGGCACATGGCGGAAATTGAGATTGAAGATTCTCAAAACTTCTATCAGATCTTCGAAAGAGAAGTTCCTGAAACAGTACCTGCATATTCCCAATTACGTCGGAACATCATCCAAAGAACTGTAATATTATACAGGAATCCTTCACGCAGATTGATTAAAAAGAGAATCCTCAGGAACATCACGAATTTACGAAATTGGGGTGCGAACGATGGAGCACACGTTATGTAAAAGGTTCTACTTTTATAATAAATAAAAGAACCCAACGTTTGGGGCGGTTATACGTGAAGTGTAATCCACCGTGGGACATGAATGTATTTAGTTTCAAAATGTTGCCCTTTAATGAACCGCTCGTGTGCGATTTTACCCCATTAGAGAGCCATCTCCTCTTTACAGTTTACGATAACGAGGAAAGACCCATTCAATTTTTTGTACCCCGTAACCTTCAGTGCCAAGCAGAGGCTAAATTAATTAAATTGACTGAAAATTCAAGTGAAGAATCATATAACATATGCAAGATTATCGTTAATGAGGATATTTGGCAATTGGAGATCTTCACTGGACACGAAACTTTAATTTTTTTCGCACCTTTCTATGAAAGTTGCACCTATTTTTAAATTCTTAATTCCTGTTTAAAAGAATGTTTGACTTTATCAAAGTATACCTCTGTTTTGTCATTTTGAGAGAAAATTATTGGGAAATAAGAGTGATTCTTGAAAATTATTCAATTGAAAAATTTTTAGTGCCCAGAAAGATTTCTAATTCACGCAAGTTGATAATACTTGAACGTAATTATTCTGACGGTTTCACCAAGTTGTGTAGAATAAAAGAGTGGGAAAATTGTTTGGAGATCCGCACTTTCGATGAGAGTTACGCAATGACATTCTTTTATCCTCAAGGAAATTCCGGACAGGTCAAAGAATTAAAAAAAATGTTTAACGGATCGGTGCATTATACTTGTACTACGAAACTAACACTTAGTTTTTGGCGTATAACAATCTTTTTGAACGCCCAAACTCATTATTTTCTTGTACCTAGATTAGCAAACCCCTCAAATGAAGCAAAATTTATTGAAGAAACGCTAAATAACAATCTTTTCAAAATCTGTAGCCCTTTGTCTTGGGCGAATTACCCAGAAATTCTTGTTTTCGACGGCGTACGAACAGTTACTTTTTGTTGCACCCATGTAAATGAAAGAATAGAAAAAAAATTAAATAAATAAAGACACTATCAGAACTATCAGACACTATCAGAATGCGAAGGATATTTGAAAATTTGCACTTTCAATGGACACGGAGTTGCCCTATTTTTCTCCCCCCTGTAATTACCCTCTTTCTCGAATTTT
>NC_046659.1:25734037-25744330 GCF_010883055.1 Belonocnema kinseyi | reverse complement strand
TTATACTTGTGAACACTTTAGACAAAATACAATATAAATTAAAAATGTTTCTCAGAAAATCTGTCTCATCTATAGGAAATATTAAGTAAGGTCTTATGTGCTTACTCACTCTAAGTGGATTCATTTACCCGAGAAAAGAAACAGGCTTCCCGGATCTTTTCTCGGCTTGTCTCACGCCTGTCTCGTTTTTGCCAATAGAAAGATAAGAGAGTTTGAGAACAATAATAAAAATTTCGAAATATAATTTTTAATTTAGCGATTAGGCCTTTATGGTGAGGCGGTGTTCTTCTTTACCATGCAAAAAGGGTTGAGTTCTACATGATCCCATAACTAGATGAGCGCGGGATACGCGATCATCACACTTTACTAAGTTCATATTCTTTAACATGGGACTGCACGCAGTGTGCACGTGGGCTTCTGCGTGTAAAACGAAAAGCAGAGAACGAATAGTCAATTACGGAACACCTATAAGATGAAAGGAAAACCAAAAGTTTTTTGTAATTATCTGTTCATTTTCTTCTTTGTGACCATGGGCATAGGAAACACGGGACTAGGCATGCCGTCCTAACATTGGCGAGCGGGGTTGAATCCACAGGAGGGCGGAGAATTCCATGAGTAGGGAGACCCGCCATCTTATAATGTGTCATTTGATTATGCGTACGAGCATTTTTGCCGACAAACTGCATGGAAATTTAAACATGTGGGCGCGGCCATGTTTGTTGCGGGACATCAAAAGGTGGCGGACCTCCCCCCTCATTGCATCACCCACGCAATGGCATGCCTAGTCCCTTGTTTCCTATGTCCATGTTTGTGACGAAGAAATAAAGCCACAGACAACAAAGAAGACAATCGACATATAGAAATGGACCGATAACGCTGTAGGTGGAGATCCTCTAGGAGAGTTGAGACACGTTTCTTCTTTCAATGGTCGCTGCTGTACCGGAACTTTGATATTTTCATGGGATGCGAAAGTTTAAACAGTTTTATTTTTTATTAATTCTTTTGTTTATGAAAATTTTAAAGTATATGTGTTTCAAAGTAAATATTTTTTCCCCTAACCTTGATAAATAACCTTCCCAATCATTTATAATGTTCTTGTTGAGTTTTGCCTCTATTCTGTATTAAATCCGTTTGACAATAAAATTATGATTTGAAAATAGCGCTAAATCGTGCTAATCAAAATTCATAAAAGTTAATGTAATTCCGGTACAGCGGATCCAATCTGATTTGGAGTACCTCGTGTATCAACTCTCCCTTGAGAATCTCTAGCTGTAGAGAGAATGGAAATGGGCCCTAGAGGGAGCAGGGTTAGTCAATTACGCGTTACTTCAGTGTTGTCTACGTATAATACGTTTTTAGCGTAATATACCTCGAAAACAGTAGAAAACCGTCTAAAACAGTAGAAACTCCTGTAAGGTATGTTTTCAAGATGACCGACTTGCAATATCAAGGTCATCAGTGTTGACAAGTACATAAACTCATTTTTGAAATATAATAATTATTAAGAATCGTGCAAAATGCGTTATAGTAATTGAAAATAATAATTATGCCTGGGCTGGGAAGACCCAACATCGTAATGGAATTGTATGGAAAGATTTGTTTTTCGAGCGCAAGAAAGGAGAGAAAACTATTTATAACCTAATTATAATTATAATTAATTACGACCTCAAACTGCTTTAACATTTATTCAAAACCAAAGAATTTTTATATATTGGTATTTGCAACGAGATTTACAATTCGAATAAAATAAATAATATAACACGAATCGATAAACATAAAACTCTGAAAAATGACCTATAATTCTAGATTCTGCAGTATTGTGAATTATACTATCACAAATGATGCACAAAGTAGCATTTTTTCTTTCTTGACTATCATGAATTTGTAGGACAATTGGTCCCACATTTTCCTTTAGACCCCCTCGATACATTTTTTTACTATTTGCTGTAATAAAAAGTTGACAAGTGGACACGGCAATGAAGACTTATATCAAGAAAAATAGATTATTTGAGGTATTTTTTCATATTGACGCATGTGCCTTGAAAGTTTTTATTCGAGCGTAATATAAGTAACATCGCATAGAAAATTGAACAGGTAATATACGTGGTAATATACGTGTAGAAAACCACGTATAATTCGTAGAGTATTATACGTTACCAACCCAGAGAGAAAGGGAGAGAGAGAGAATATATGAGGTGTACACATGTCTCTTTCTAGATAAAGGTGATTGGTCGAGAGAATTTTCATTTTATGAAGTTTGATAAAGCACAGGACAGTGCCTTGTATCTCGAATGCCCCAATAATGTGACGTTTGTTGTATCTTTCAGAATTTGTTTAATTATATTTTAGTGTAAATAAATATTAAAAATAATAATAATAGCCTGTGCAGTTTGTGGGCGTCGTGAAGAAGTTGAAGTTCATTTTTAATAGTTTTAAAATATAAGGTTAGAAAACTGGATTTTTTTTTTAAATAAAGTTAATTTTTCCTTGCACACTTTTGGATTTCAGACTCCACATAATTAAAAAAAATTTTAAATTGTATGACACTATTTTTTAAATTTCTGACACTTTTTACACTACTTGTGATCTCACAAAAGGATTATTATTGTAGCATTTTCAATAAATTTTCAAGAAGAATTTAAGGTGGGTAAGTTATTTTTATGAGCTTACTTAAGCATGATATTTTATATAAATGTATTTAAAAATTCATTTTTTTATAACTGCAAATTTATAATGTATTGCTTTTTAATTGGTTAAAAAAATAACCGTACTATTAACGAAAAATTGACGAAAAATAAATTTCTAGAAACAATTTACAATTTCATTGCTTAATTACTTACTTTAGTACCGTTAAGTAAACCCTTACATAATTTTATTTCTCTGTTTTTTGCATCAATTTTTAATTTAAAAAATACTAGTACAACATGCAAGGAAAATAATATACTCGTTAGATAAAGTATCTCGTGCTCATGAAAAAAGAATAATTTTTTACGATTTTTTTTCACCCGATTCTTGCAAAATTCATTCTTTCTTTCTGATTTTTTAGAAAATCGATTCTTTATGATCCGGTTCGGAATTGATTTTAAAATCTTTTTTTAGGAGAATCGAAGATCCCTAGTACCAAGTCGAATGCTGTACTTGATGCGGTTGTTCAGCAGACCTCGCCTACTGCCGTGCAACCAATCAGCGCATCTACCGGGTACCAACCTCTAGCTTCCAGCGCCGAGTATCTAAACACTGCCCTCTTTGTATTCCCTAGTTGGATATGTAACGGAATCGAATTTTCATTAAATATTTTTAGTCTATGGCAGAATGATTCAAATTTGAGGATTTTCTAGATATAAAAAGGTCACTCGTTAGGGATTGTAGGAGTAAAGCAATAGTAAATTAAGGAAGCGTAGAAAGCCTTAAAAGGCTGACTCAGAACTGTCGTATCTAGTTAAAATATGCGCATACCAATGATAAGATAAGACATCTCTAAATGAAATTCCAACGTAATTATAAAATATAGATCGGAACCCTTAATTTTTAAAGGGTTTAGGGACCTTAATGGTCCAGCAAGGTTCCGGTCTGGATCTGAACCCTTAAGAACTTAAAGGGTACGGGTTCGAACCCGGACTTTGCGGTTGAAATTTAGAAATTTGATTCAAATTTTGAACATTTTATTAATTATTAATAATTATTAATCAAATCGTGTTTGTAAATTTATCTAATATATTTATTGCGAGGAACCTTTTAGATTGGATCCGATGTGAAAAGGTTCTTTAGGGGTTCGGGTCCGGCGCCGTACCCTTTAAGATCCTAAGGATACGCGTCCGGACTCGAAACCCTGAAGAACCTTTTCACAGCGGGTCCAACCTAAAAGGTTCCTTGAAATAAATATATTAGAGAAATTTACAAACACGATTTGATTAATAAATTTGTACCCTTATGTGATTAAAGGGTACGAGTCCGGACTCGGACCATTTAGAATTTAGGTTGCGAAATTCGTATAGGGCAAAATAGTAGATAACAGCTTTCGCATGGGTAAAGATCAATTTCAACGTGTCTTTACATCGTAAAATGCCTATGGATTCTAGAGTAGGGATAAGTCTATATAACGAAGATAATGCCCGGAACGGCAGAAATTGTCAAGTTCTCATCGGCAAAAGAACCTTTATCCCAATTTAGGCTAATGATTTGACGTTTTTAGCAGTAACGGAAAATATATCAATATAAAATTTAAAACTAATAAATTTACAAATTTTAAAACTTCGCGGTATCCAAGGATTTTCAACAATTTTCCAGTAGAGGGCCAGGACCGCCCCAGGAAGCAACATATTTTTGGTGACAGCGGTGGGATACTGCGTCTGGAATTGGAGTTTTAAATTAACATTTTTTAGTGAAAATTTTATTTCGATCGAGTCAAAAAACATCGAAAACTTACATAGTGAACAAAAGTGATAAGCAAGGTGTTAATAAGTGTCACGCCTCTAAAAGATGGATAATTAAATTGGAAAATGAGTTATTGTGATTTGAAATTCTAAACAATTAACTATGATAATTTGAATTTGGCTATCTGATGCTAACCTGAAATCTACAACACTCCTAGGAATTTGGATTGCGGTTACATTCACTACAAAACTTTTAATTATCACTTGGAAGGGGTTTTGGATGCAATCGATGAATCTATAAAATATTCAAAAACAAATTTTTGAATTCTTTAAACTGAGTCAATAAAGGCGTGGGTTTATAGCAGCTCCTTAATTTGACCTTACTGGTTTAAAAATTCGGAAAATAAATTTTGGAAAATTTTTGTGTCAGTAAAGTTATGAAATCATTGGTGAGCACTTTCTACAGCCGTGGCAAGCGGTCCAGTATTATATGTCGATACTAAAATCGCACAAACCGAAGAAATTTTCCGCCTGATGAGATTAACAGCCTGAAATTACATACAAAATTGTTCTGTCCTTATCTTCAGCTTACATTATTTAATAAAAAAAATTCTAATAACTGTTTAAATATGATTTTCACGTTTTCCAAAATGTCTGGTTAGACAGGCAGATCACGGGAAATCTGCCAGATGACCGAAGCGGGCAGCGTTATTTTATGTCACTCACCATCTCTACGGCGGAACGCATCAGTGATCCCAACTATGCTACGGCGCGCGATTTAAATCAGGTTTAATTAACAATATATATGTATTATATATACTTATTATAAATTGCACATCAATATCAGAAATTACGTAAATTATGGACCAGAGACATATTCTTGCATACCTTCTATTTATCGTGCCAAATTTTTAACACCATATCTCATTCCGTGTGAACGTAAGTTGGGAAAGAAAAATTCCACTGGAATTTTCTTAAAAACAAATTTTTTCTCAAAATTTTCACCGGAACAAAGCAGAGACATGGACTTTGTTACCTCCTCTTCCATTTCTTAAAACTTCAGAGCGATTTCTCAGTTCGTTTAGACGTAAGTTGGGAAAGAAAAATTGAAGACCAGGTTTGGTCACGTGACCCTCTCGTCACATGGCCTTAAAGACTAACTTACATTTAACCATCTAATTGTTTAATAAATATGTTTCTAACTTTTAATATAATATGTATAAATATGGGCATAATTTAATGTAAAAAATTCCATTGAAAAAAAATAATGCTCTTTCATTTCTCAAAGTTTGAGACCGATATTTTATGTATAAAAAAAGTTTTAACGGTCAAAAAATATGGAGGTTCAGAAAAAAGATTAAATAATTTTCAGTGAAGTTTCTACCAAAATGCAGTACCTAAACGTACTTTATTGTACACTAATACATTTTCCAAAGTTTCAGCTCGATATTTTATTTACAAAAAAGTTCTTAGGTTCAAAAAAACGTTCAGTGAACTGATAAAGTGAGGTCGGTAATATAGGTATTTAGCTGTGTCACATGCCCTTAATGAAATATAAATTCATCTTTTGAATTGAAAGAGATTGTGCTATTATTTACAAAATATTCGCATTGGTATTTTTTTCTAACCTTATATCACAAATTACGTAATTTTTGATACTAACGTACAATTTATAATAATGATCTATTTTAATTTCAATAATTGTTAATTATACCCGGTTTGAATCGCGCACCAACAGCGACCAATGAGAGTCACTGCGCCGGGCAAGCGCAGTAGCTCAACATGCCACAGTTCGGATCACTGAGTCGCACCCGATCAGGGTTGGTAACGTATAATTCTGTATAATACTCTACGTATTGCTAATTGCACCCCTTGTTTGTTGGTCAATCAACAGCATGGACATAGGAATAAGATGGACTAGGCTTCTAGTTGCGGGGTTGATTTGCAGGGGGGAAGGCCGCCATATTTGATTATAAAAATTGTATACATAGGTACACATATATTGTGTACAGCTGCGATAATTGTTTTCTGTACAAGTTTACATTTAATTTTTAGAAATTCGAAATGCAAACAATTTTTAAGTTGTGATAAATCAATACTAAAAAAAATGGTGAATTGTACACTTCCTACTTGCAAAAATTTCACTGGAAAGAAGAATAAGAAGAAAGGTGTGACGGTTATGTTTCACAAGTAAGTAAAAGACACATTTTTATTGTCTAATAAATAAACTAAAATATACGTTAAATATAAAAAAACTGGTAACAGCAATTTATAAAAATGGAACTGCATTTAACAAAGCCGTGCGACATAATTTTAGAACGCATTTCATAACACAATTTCGTTTTTTGATTTAAAGTACTGTAGTTTCTGACCTGATATAGATATTATACTTTTTTCAATCAAGTACTTCTTATCATTCTATTTCGAATATTGCAACAAAATGTCGAAATCTCTTAAAACTATTAAAATACCAGTGATTCTGATAAAAAATTTTGGAACTAAATTTTCTCAAAAAGGCCGGCGTTTATTTGTTTATTGATTTTGATTCAGATTGGTACTATTGTCATTATCTGATTACTCATTACTGAAAAATGATAATTTACATTTTGTGCAGAAACAAGGCGAGATACTTCAATACTTCGTTATTAAAATAATTATATTCCGACAAGACAAAAAGTGTTTTTTCTTATCATTATACAATTCGATATTATGTCTTACTTACTAATCGTTCCAATTTATTTTTAATTTTTATGAACTTTTTGTATTATTTCTTTATATTAAATATTCAGTTTTATATTTCATACATTTATTTTTACATTTATTCGTTATTTTGTAATTTTTCATATGCTACTTCATCTATATCATCTATGATTAGCATTGTTTTTATCGTTTAGGAACATTTCTGTGTTTATTGTTCAAATTTCCTGCGCAGAATTTGCAATTCAAGATGCCCCCCCCCCCCGGTAACTTCTGATCGATGTGGGTGGGAGATAGCCGAGATAATGGAACAAGATACTGTGAAAAACATGCGCTGATAACTGCGCCCTCTTGGCGCATTACCTAAGAGTTACTTTGAAGGCGCAAGTTGCGCGTCGGTAAATGACGAAAGTTAGCAATTTCTGAAATGATTTACCAATTAAGTTTCTGCTCAATTAGTTACCACAAAGATATCTGTGTTGCCGATCTGAAAGTTTCGAAAGACTTCGGTGGTCTTCTACAAAGATATTAGG
Source organism: Belonocnema kinseyi (assembly GCF_010883055.1). Classification (NCBI taxonomy): domain Eukaryota; kingdom Metazoa; phylum Arthropoda; class Insecta; order Hymenoptera; family Cynipidae; genus Belonocnema; species Belonocnema kinseyi. Next base: position 25,736,727 of record NC_046659.1, on the reverse strand, counting down.
TCCCAGATACGGCATGGGTCAGTGGTGGGGACGGCCGATATATATATATATCTAACTACATTTTCGACTATATCGAGATGCTGCCCTCTTCAACTTTTCACCGTTTCTATGGCAACCGCGGCCTCCTAGTACGTCAGCGGGAGAGGTGGGGCCGGGGCGCACACCGAAAGTTGTGGAATTCCAAACCGAACGTGATTTTCTGTTTCTCGTTCTCGCGTTCGCCTTCGCCATCACTATAGCAATCTTTGCTATAGTTGAGTCGGTTGGCTGGCTCTGTATGGCCTGTACGCTAAAAATGTTATGAACACTGATTTACCTAATTATATTCAAATCAAAGAGAGCCTACAAATTTAGGTGAATTTAAGAATTAAATAAAGTTTAGTTAAATTAATTTCTCGTCTAGTTTCTTTTCAAAGAGAAATTTTCTAGATACTAAGTAAATAAGTTTTAAAACAATTCTATTCGTACTTTAAGATTTATTGTAGTGCAATTTTTTAAATTATTTTGTAAAACTAAACTTAAACATTGAATACAATTTAGATCATATAAAAAAGTAAATACATGTTAGTTAAATTCAAAATTTAAGTAAAATTTAGTTGAATTTAAGTAAATTTCAGTTAAAATTGTGGATGTTGAATGGTGTTAAATTTAAGTACAATTTAGTTCAATAAAAATGAAACTGTCGTTAAATTTTAAATTTGATTGAATTGAATACAGATATATGTGGGTTGTTTCTTGGCTTCAACAATGGAGAGCATTCAAATAAGCTGGAAAAATTAAAAAAAATTCCCTTATTTTTATAATAATTAGTTATATTCAACAAAAAAACTTACGGAACTAATTAGGACTCATAGTCCTAAAGTTTTTGGTTTGAAACTTTTCAGAAGTCGGCAATGTCAAAATATAAAAGGAAGCGTTTAAACTTCAGCATAACTATTTTGCATGGGAATACTTAACTATCCCAGAATTTTATTTCAAATTAGATATATGTTAGCAATTAAATAATTATTCCATTCAAAATTATTTCGTTTCGAAAATTGGATTATAACTTCAAAGTCTTTGAAATTAAAAGGTTTTAAATGAGAGAAATTTGAAATGAAAACAATTAAAATAACAGTGTAATTATTTTCTTTTAGAAGCGTAAGAATAAAATAATAATTATTGAAAGAAACTAGTTTATACATTTAAAATTCAAAATTTCAGTATTTGTAAAATTTCGAATATTCTTCGAGTATAACCTGTCAATTCAAATTAATTAATTTTAAACGTTTTAAATGAAATCACTTATGATTCGGCAATACATTTTTTTCAGCTTTAGGATATAAATAAACTAAAGGTGCAATAAGCAGATTATTCGATGTCAAACCTCGTGAAAAATTGGAATTAATGTAAAGCCTTTGAAATCGAAAACTTTTTATTAGGAGGGGAATTTTAAATTGAAAGGTTTTAATATATTTTTAGTTTAAAACATTCGAATTGAGTAATTTTATAAACAGAAATTTTGAGAATCGTCGAGAGGGAAAAATGGGTTGAGCCAAATCTGCTGTTTGCGTGAAGAAACTCACTATCTTCGTTTTGACGTGAGTCTTCTTTACGTATACGCTGCAAAGCGAAAATGACTTTACGTCAACCTTTAGAGAGTAACTTTTTTCTCCAAGACGGCAGAAATAATTACGGCTTATCACATTGAAAAAATTATTTGATAACAAAATTTCGTCACTTATTTATTACATGAGAACATTTGTTTTTGTTTACAAGATTTAAGAAGTAAGAAAAAAATCTTGATTGGAATATATTTTCAATCAAGTTCTTTGAAAAGGAGTATACAATTTTTGAAAAAATAAGTCTGACAAAAAAGTGCAAGATCATGTATTTTTTGGTTCGATTCATAATTTTATTCAAATATGAAATTCCTTCCTAATTTCTTTTTAATTATGCAAGAAATAAACATTGTTTATATCTTTTTCAAATAAAAAAGTGGGGTTTCTTGCATGATTGTTCTTATTTTTCTTTAAAAAGCCTTTGTTGTTAATGAGGTAATTAATTTATAATGCATAAGCCTTTATAATTTTATAAAAGAAACTGAAAGTTAACCCAATATTTAAATTATTAAAAAATTAATTTATTAACGAACAAATTTAAAAAAGCAAGTTGGAATTTTTTAAAATAACTCTGTTAAAATTGTTAAAATTATTTGAAACTGCTTCGAATTATAAAAATAAATTTAAAATTCCTGGACATCTTTTAAAACATCCTCAAATATTTAAAGTCCTTTAAAATCTATTGAAATCTCTTGAAATTTTTCAAAGATTCAGATTGAAATTTAGAAAAAAGAAAAAATTTTAAACGTTAAATATTGTAATTTTGCAGATTAGACTTTTGAAAATGGAATCAATACAAATTCAAAACTTTCGAAATCTTATTTTCAACTATGAAATATAAGTAATTTTCCACTTGATGGAATTCAAGTCTTCAAAATTTGAATTGTAAACTTAGAAGTTTATTAACAAAAAATTATTAATTATAAATAAATTGAAAGTGTTGAAAACTTAAAAGTATGTTTAAAAAATATATGTATGTATACATATTAGGCAGTCTGATAAGTCCCTGAAAAATGAAACACGGAGACGTTTTTTTGGCCAAAGTTGGTTTTATTTTTCAACATACTCTCCTTTTAGGTCGATACAGCG
>NC_046659.1:25732128-25733937 GCF_010883055.1 Belonocnema kinseyi | reverse complement strand
GGCAAACCTGCAGATCGAAAGTACAAGGTCACTCATGTATTTTACATGGACGATCTTAAGATCTATGCTAAAAACAGAGAGCAACTGCATCTAGCTCTAAGGGATTGTCAAACGATATACTAAGGAAATTGGAATGGAATTTGGGTTAGACAAATGCGCCAAGGTTTATTTGAAGCAAGGAAAACTTAATGGCATCCCTGAAGATCCTGAGCTCGTTGATAGAAGCGCCATACGACACCTTTGCGCTGGAGAGACATATACATACCTGAGCGTGCCACAGAGCCGCACTCAGGATGTGATATCTATAAAGGATACTCTCCGAAGCAGATACAAACGTCTCACCCAACAGATTTGGTTCTCCGAACTGTCGGCGAGGAACAAAGTATCTGCAACGAACACGCTTGCCGTCCCGATACTACTCTATTCATTTGGAGTAGTTTCATGGGCGAAAAACGAGCTCAGATCTCTTGATATCGGGACAAGAAAGGTTATGCACATGAACAAAAGCATGCATCTTATGTCTTCCGTTCCGCGACTGTACATCTCACGCCGTCAAGGTGGTCGCGGAATATTGAGTCTTCAATGTCTTCACAACAGGATTATTCTGGGTACAGCACATAGAGTTGCAAATGGAAGAGACCCTCTTCTTAAAATAGTCAGGAATCACGAAGAAGTGGGCAAAGGAGCATTTCTGTACAAAACAGCGGAGGAGGCTGCTTAAACACTCGGACTTGACTTCAGTATTAGGGGTGAGCAAAATGCATCAAATCTTATCTATCTCGAGTACTCACTCCTGAAAGCCCGGATTGAGAAAGCACAAGAGAAAAACTTTCGTGAACAGCTCCTCGATAAGAGGATGCACAGTATCTTCCACAGAAATGTGAAGGATCAGTCAATTTTTTGTGAGCTAACGTTTGCTTTCCTTAAATCGCCCGGATTGAAGTCTGGTAGAGAGGGTCTCATTTTTGCATGCCAAGACGGTGTCATTTCCACCTTAACATACCGTCGCCACATTTTGAGCCAAGACATTCCCGATGATAGCTGCAGGGCGTGCCATGCACACCCCGAGCATTTAGCTCACATACTATCTAGTTGTCCAACTAACGCGGGAACGACCTACATTCAAAGGCACAATGCGGAACTAAGAGTGCTTTATTACCATCTCTGTCACTCCTACGGCATTCACCTTAATATCGCTCCTCTAAATGCACCTAGGGAAATTGAGTCAATTGCCGAGAATGGGAAGTGCCGCATATACTAGAACTTTATATTCTCGACAATTGTTTCTGTTGCTCACTCGAGACCTGACATGGTTCTTCTTGACTTCGAGAAGCGAACCATGTTCGTTATCGAATTTTCGGCACCAGCTGACAAAAACATCATAGCCAAGGAGAATGAAAAGAAAGAGAGGTATCGAGACCTTATAAGGGAGTTGCAACGATTGTACCCGGAATATTCTGTTAAACTGATGGTCCTTATCATCGGCGCTCTTGGAGGTGCCAAGCTTTCACTTGCTAATGGCCTAAAAAGCATCCCTGCGTGTCAACAATATGCTAGAACACTTGTGGGAAAAATGCAGAAGGCGGTTGTCCTTGGGTCGCTCCTTGTTCTTAGGGTGCACGAAGCTTTCGCTGGATCGTCGTATTGATTCCTTTACAGACTGTAACTACCTATCTCACGTTTGTGAGACGTGGTTGTGGCTGAAATTTTTACCGCGATTTCGCTGGAAGCGGGTGCAATTTTTCAGATTTGCACCCGCTCCCGGCGAAATCCTGCGGTTGTCCTTATGACAAATTTTTAATTATATAT
>NC_046659.1:25730850-25732028 GCF_010883055.1 Belonocnema kinseyi | reverse complement strand
AAAACAACAGAACGCGCAGGGCTCCCGACAATGGTTCGGCCAACAATGCCGACCAATCTAGAGCTGGGGGAGCCAATGAAAATGGATTCAATGCGATGGATCAACGGGATCTCGCGACCTTTGGGTGGACGGAGCAACTGAATTACGACTTGCTAGAGTGCTACGATGCCAGTGTGGCCCGTGAACGGGGTTACATGGCACGGCTGCATGCTCTGTGGTGCGAGAAACACCCGGAGCTATCGCACTTTTCGCAGCAACGTCTGCGAAAACATGCTGAACTACTCCGTAAAAGGGGCTATGTAAGCGGAACGCCTACTCTACCACAGCTAGAACAAGCTGGCACCAAGGAAAGAGAGGCGACACTGAGACCAACCGCGGGCAGGCATTCAATAGATGAAGAGCGATGCTTTACGACGCGGAGAAACATCAACACCAAGGTTTTTCTCAAGCCTACAGATCTGGCTGAAATGGATGACGAGCTTCGTGGACATTTTTCCGGTGAATCCGACCTCTGGGCTATCAATTATCGTGTGTATAATGCAGCGAGAGCTTTGGCCGATGCGGACCGTAAAACAAAACCAACGGCTGATCACAAGACCAAAAGACGAATGCATCAACTTGCCATAAAGATAGGCTGGACAAAACAGTACGCGTCCCGCATTCAATGTGTGATTGATTACATCACATCTGGCAGGAAGTTTACCGCCAAGCTTCGAAAGTTCGCGCGCGAACTCCAGACCCGTTATCACACACTTAACAAGTCAAAGCTGCTGACCATCAGGCAGCATATTGTTGAGAGAATACGGATACTATCTGACGCTAAGAGAAATCTAGAGCGGAGGGAGAGGTAGGTGAGAGAAAATCAACAGTTTCTCTCTGACCCATCTCGACTCTTCCAAGACCCTCCAGTTACTGTCGAACACCCACCCAAACCAGAGGAGGTCGAAGTATTTGGGAGAGAAGTCTACGAAGTTCAGTATAGACTGAACGAAGACTCAGAAAATATAAATAGCTTCAAGGAGTTATGTGTTGCCCTCATAACATCTGATAAAGAATGCCCACCCATCACTACCAATGAGGTGAAAAAAGTATTAAGAGGGATGAAGAACTATTGCGCACCGGGACCAGATTGTATCAAAACCTTCTGGTGGAAGAAGTTTTCTTCAACCCATCAGCAT
>NC_046659.1:25726603-25730750 GCF_010883055.1 Belonocnema kinseyi | reverse complement strand
ATTGTTATTTTTAATTCAAACAATAATTTTTAGAAACTTTAAACATTAAAAAAGTTTTTTCCTCGGTAAAAATATTTTATTATTCTATTAAAAATTTTTTTTAAACTATTTTTTAATTGTTGAAATTAGAGAGTTGTCTAGCCCGGATATTGTAAAAATCGGAAATTTTCTGTCGGCAATTCTTACATTCGGTAAGATTGTAAATTGTCGAGAATTTTCCAATTCGGGACTTTTATATTTCGACAATGCATTGTCGAAATATAAAAGTCCCGAATTGGAAAATTAAAAATAAAATTCCCACATTACTGTAAAAATGACGAGATTATAACATTGCAATGTTATAATTTCGGAATTTCTACAGTGATGTGGGAATTTTATTTTTCGGAAAAAGCGAATGAAAAATCCCGAAAAATAAAATTCCTGACACTGTAAAATTCGTACATTGTAAAATAACCAATAATAAAAGTCCCGAAATATAAAAGTAGAATTGGAAAATTCCTGAAAAATAAAATAAATAAAATTCCAGACAATAAGATATTACCGAATTTTAAAAATCCCCAAAGAAAATGCCTGAATCATAAAATATTCGAACTAGAAAATTCCTGAATTTAAACAATTAAAAAAATTATTAATTAAATATTATTTATTTATTGAAAATAAAATAATAGAATATATATTTCTGGATGAAAAAGTTTGTTTCAAAAATGTTATTATGTAGGTACGAAGAAAATTTAGTCAGAACATTTTTTTCTTTCAAAGCACACGTGTTTTTTAATGTATTTTTTATACAATTTCTATAAAATTATTATTCAGGTGCCGGAGATTTCATTTGTTGGGATTTTTCATTCATCCCATTCAGAATTTTTGTCAGTGGTCCCATATTTTTATACCTCCTCTTAAAATTATGTAATTTTTCAAAATAAAAAGTCAACATTTGAAAACATTTCAAAATCATCAAAAGTATCTATTATATTTTAAATTATTTCAAATATTTTTAAATTATTTAAAAATTTGTTCGGAACTTTTAAATATCTTTTAGACTGATTCCCATTTTTCTTAACATTTTTGTAGAATCCTGCACACAAAATTGTTTTAAGAGCTTCCATATTTTTTCTAACATTATAAATCTTTTGAAATGTTTTGAAATATTTTTAAACATTCTCTTTGAGTTATGTACTTTTTCGAAATAAAAAATCATTTTAAATCTACCCAGAAATTTTTATTGTTTTCCTAGTATTTCAAAGTTCTTGAGGAGCTCCAAATTTTGTTCTTTTCTTTGTAACATTCAAAAACCTCCAGCTTATTTGGTTTTTTTCTAAATTAATGCTTATTTAACTGTTCGTTAAGAATAAAAATGAAATACTTTTACCTTCGAAATACAAATAAAAAAATTAAACAATTATAATCGTAACATTCCAAGTTTAAATTTGTCACTCTGAAATTGTGACAATTCATTTTAAAATTGTTTACTATTGATAATTGTTTTTTTATTATTTCCAAACCAAATAGATTAAAAATGGAATATTTTATACTGAAATAATACTTCAAAAAGATTTTGAAATTGAATAAAGGCGTTCATTTAAGAAGCCATTAGTTCGAACTTTACACATGTGTCACTACTAAGGCTTTGGAATTAAATTAGTTCAAATTTTAACGTTAAAATATGCAAATTATATCATTTTGAACAGATCTAGATTCACCTTGTAAAATCAATCACTGTTTAATTTTTAATACTCGAACTACAGTTCAATTTTCAAATTTCCTTTCATTTTCTGATTTGTCCCGATCGCGAGTCTAGCTCAATATTTAAAACAACTTTCATTTTTTGAAATTGTAATTTTTCGGTTGTAACTTACGAGACAATAATTTTATTCTTTGAAAGATTTTCTACAAATCTTGTTGATAATTTCTACATTATCATCAAAAATGAGAAGGTATTAGTTTTTTATGAAAAATAACTTTTTCGGATTTTATCAAATTTCGACGTTTTAAGGCTCCTTGAGTCAGAAAATCAAGTTTTTACATCGGTATCTGTCTGTCTCTCTAGCGTCTACGTCGTCGTTATTGTGGTTGTGGTTGTCTGTATATCAGATAACTTTTCAAAGAATAGTCGGATTGAATTGTGGTTTGACACACAGATTTTTTTATTTTAAGAATTTTATGTAAAAATTGTACTATTTTTATAACAAATATTTTTCTTCAATTAAATATTTGCAATATAAGTGTTTCGAAGAGATTTTTTAAAAATCTTTCGAGGAATAAAATTAGCATTTATAGGTCGACAAAGGTTTGTTTTCTTTACCAAATTTGGCTTTCGTCTAAATTTTTTCAGCTGTTTTTACTATAGTACAATTTACGTTGGCATCTCGGGCGAAGAAATCCATTCTATTGTTTGACAAATATTCTTTGTAAATAAATATTTTTCAAAGAAAATTACCCTGAGTGACAGAACGAAATCAAAAACAATAATAATTAATTTATTCAGGAACAAGGTTTTCGAACAAAAATGACCTTGAGTGAACCTTTAACATGTATTTGTTCATTTTTATAAAAATCAGGCGTTATTTTCTTACAAAAAAAATTGTGTGTGTGCGTGTGGGGGGGGGGGGAATTATCAAAAAATAAATAAAACTTGAAGTTGTATGATTTTAATTTGTAACTAAATCATGTAAGAGGTTTCAATCTAAAATTATCGAACACATTTCATTCAAAAATTCAGATGAAATATTTAAATAGCTTTAAATTTGAAATTATTCAATATATTCTGAAGACTAAAAATTTAAAATGTCTAAATTATTAAGGCTTTAAATATTTTTGAAATTGCTGTTCTGGAGACTAAATAGCACTTATTCTTTTATTAAGAAATCACAACCAAAATTGTTAAAATTGATAGAATCTCTTTAAATATGAAATTAGTCTATACTTTTTCATGTTCGAGCTATAATTATTTCATTTTAGAGTTATAAATTACAGTCGTGAAATACCAATAAAACGTTTTAATTAATTTATATATAAAACAAAAAACCTTTGTATAATTCAATCTAAATGCAGCTGCAAAAATTTAATTTGAAATGCGTTGAATTCAAGGTATAGTTTAAAAAGAAAACTGAAAGCAAAGGATCGACTTTCAAAACAAGCGAAAGAAAGTGACTCGCTGGATTGCAAATGAACATAGAAAATGGTGTATTTTCGTATTTTTAAATTTTAAATTCAAACTTTTTCGCCTTTTAACAATTTCGAAAATTTTCGAAAAATTCTGAAAATTCAAACAATAAGGCTGTATTCTGAAAATGAAGCAATTTTAACGTTAAGATTCAAGTTCCTAAACTGAATGCCTAAAAATTTGCAAATTTTACAATTAGTGTTGTGTAAATTGTATTGGTATCTTAAAAGAGTATAAATAGTTCTTAAATTAGTTTTTAAATTTTCTGCAGTTTACCTTTTTTACATACCTAGATGTCAAAAAAGCCTACCCAATTTTTTCAAATTTTAATCACTTATTTTCTAAGAGAAAATCACCTCTGTTTACCAGTCACTGAAATGGATTAGAAAAAAATTGCCAAGACCCAAGAATAAAAATTGAATGTACAGCGAATTTAAAAAGTTTTAATTGAAATTATCTTTAACTTTGTGATATCAAAAATTTCCATACACATTTCTTTTTAATAATACTGTAGGAAACAATCAACAAGATCGAACGCCGAAATTATAATTAGAGCAAATTTTCTGTAATTCTATGGGGACGGCTGAAATATCCCGAAAAATAAAATTCCCGACTTGGTAAAACTCTCTGTCCCAAAAAATGGAATTCCAAAACTAATCAAATTCCTGAACAGTTTATAATATTAACGAATTTGAAAATTCCCAAATAATAAGACTCCCAAATAAAATTGTTTCTTAATCAATATTAATTATTTATTAAAACTACGATAATAAAATATTGTTATCAAATAAATTTTTGTTTAATATTTAAAGTGTTAAAAATTATTGTTTGAATTTAAAATTAAAATTATACAACAAATTTAACCGACAAATTAATATATATAAACACGTGTTTTTTAATTAACATTTCGATTTTTCAGAAGAACTTTTGTGATTTAAAAAATACTATATACATTTTCAACCAAAATATCTTATCCAGAAATAT
>NC_046659.1:25719174-25726503 GCF_010883055.1 Belonocnema kinseyi | reverse complement strand
TAGATATTTTTAAAGGTCCAGGAAGCTCGTTTAAATGGTCTGAAGGCTTTAAAATATCCTTTCCGAAATTGAAATAAGAATACGATCATAAATAACAAGCAGCGAGGCTATCTGAATAGAGTAGCCGACACTCAAGGGTCCTTTGTTAAGCTTTCGGATTAAAATTTAGAAGTAGATTTTTTTAAATTTCATAGCTAACAGCCTGAAACATAATAATTGGGAATCTATGGGTTCGATGACTTCAGATATCTAACTTTTTTTTAATGCTTAAAATTGGAATTAATAGAACGTTTCTCGTAAATGGAATGAGATACGCCAAAAAAAGACAACATTTTTGAATTCAACTAGAAAACTGTATATCAGTATATAAGTTATAATTATAAATAAGTATAATGAGAAAATTTATCAATTAAAAAAGTGTTAATAATTTGAAGAGAAATTTAAAAAGGGAGAGCGGATTAGCCACGACCAACTACTGTAAATAACTCTGCCCGCCCGGTACGCGACGAGTACAAAAGAAACATTATATTACCGTCGCACCACTCTTAAAACGACCACTAAAAGGATCTGAAAAAGGACCCAAATCTCTCAAACTATCTCCGAGACTATTTTGTTTTGATATCGACTTTGTTTATAGACTCAAATGGGCCAAGCTATTTCGCTAAAGAAAACTCAGAGATTTCTTTCGGTAGGGATTTGTAAAGCGGGAACGTATGAGAAAGAATATTCTAGCTTTACCAACGCTTTTTCCTAAAATAGAATAGTATCGTAGGCTCAGAAGAGATAGCACTCCCTCCCTTTCTAAGATAAGGGATATCGCCTGTAATCTGGATACCAGGGACCGACCCTGCAGGGCCTGGGAGACAGATTCATTCCTTGTTTGACTGCTACGACTGCAACTTGTATTTCAATTAATAAACTATCTGACCAGGTCTACGAATCTGTGTCAGGACAACATTAAAATAAAGTGACTTTTCATTCAGACCGCCACATAAATTGGCGATCCATGCCAGAATACTTTTGATTGATACGTCATTCTTATAAAGTATCAATAAGAACCATTCTACGGAATTTAATAATCAGGAAAACACATACTGAGCTGAAATAAATACGCTCACAGTAGTGATTCCTTGTATTGCAAACAATACAAGACTAAAAGACGAGACGTCACCCAACCAAGTTGGCACCTGGAATTGCAGAATTCATGGACTCGGGAACCCACGGCTGACCAGAACGAGAAGATCTACTGCAGCAGCCACCAGCTGTCTTCCCTGGGGATCTTAAGTGAGTAAAAAGAAGAGGAAATATATTTTGTCTATAGACAAAATAAAAGGTGTGTTCTGTCACGACTCTCCACGCCCACGTAAGGCTAGTCGACTACGCGAGACTAGACCTTTCGTTAATAAACGTTCATTGATTGATTCACAATATTTGGCGAAGGTTGTAGCACTTTCGTTTTCAAATAGTGAATTTAAATTAGACTAAATTAGGCTGACGTCGCCACGGACTATACGCCTACGCGAGTAAATTCATGTACCGAACGATATAGAGTTTGAATAACGTGACGCGACATAACACCCGACACCCGTTAACATTGGTAGGGAAGTAAATAATTTAGGTACACACTTATACGCACTCAATAAAAGAAAGAAACCACGGCGGACGAAATTAAGAAAACCACACCAGCAGAGACCAAGAATTCCCGAGAAAATCAAATTCCAACCACTTCAAGAATAACAAATAATCCCGAATCACAACTTTCAACAACAAACGCAGAAATATTTCAAATGTTACAAAAATTATCAGACCGGATGACTAATATGGAACTTGCAATAAATAGCCGTAAGGAAGAAATACGTTCCATTGCAAAGAATTTGGATTTGGTTACTTCGGACGAAAGTGAGAGGGAGAACGATGCAGACTCTGAAACAGCCAATGATGACGCGTGAATAGGACGACAAAAGTTGCTACAGGAAAGAGCAACAATTCAAAATGAAGATATCCTCACAAGAGACAGGCTTTCACAGCGTTTAAATGATAGAATTGAAAGTAGAACAGCATTAAACGAAACTATCCCTGCAAGGGACGCGATTAAATTAATTAACAAATTTAACGGACAAGATGATATGGGAGTTGAACCCTTCATCGCTCTTGTGAAGAGAATTGAAAGACAGTGCACAAATCCAGGAGTTTTATTGGACTGGATCATTGCAGAGAAAATCGAGGAAGAAGCCGAGAAAGCAATTCGCTTTTTGTCGATAGAAAAATATGATGATCTTTTTAAAGCCCTTAGAACTAATTTTGGTACAACAGGATCGCTGGAAACACATCGCACGAAACTTTCACAAATAATTGAAGGAGCGGGAGAAACCACGCAGAATTTCAACACAAAGTTTAACCAAAGAATGCATGAACTGTACAATACTGTACAATAAAAAAATCCGCAAATAGACGAAAGAAGAATTTGTATAAAAAATGAAGAACAAACTATTTTAGAAAAATACATTATGGACTTAAGAGAAGAGTTTTCAAACCGAGTTTCTAGTAGAAACCCAAACGACATTAGAGAAGCTCAACAAATGGCAATCCAATCAGAAGTATGGTTAGCTGAACGGAGCAAAATTCGTCAATCAAAAAACACAATTAAACCTCAACTACCTATCCGTACAAACCCTCATAAGAGTCCTTTCAAAACTCCCAATTCAGTAATCAAAAATACCCTTCAATGAATAATCCTCCCAATCACAGCATACCTTTGCAGTAGAGACTCCAGTTATTTTGCAGTCACTGCAAAATACCCGGGCATACCGAAAATCAATGTTTCTCTAAACAAAGAAATTTTCACACAAAAGCCTCGGGAACTCGACCTCCGAATCGTGTGAACTATACCCAAGAAGAAACAGAGAAAGAGAAAGAATTCCAGGAAACGGAAAGGAACCCGGAGACAGAGTATCAGGAATATCCGGAAGACTATACTCTATCAGAGGACAATTACATGGAGCAATAAAACCGGTAAAATTATTAGTTGATAAAGGTGCATCGATCAATTTAATAAAAGAAAATTGTCTTAATAAAAAACACCAGAGGATTACCATGGAAAAAGAGTTTTCAATGGGAAATGACAAGCACAAAACAAAAGAAGTCACGAAATTTAAGTTTCAAGGGAAAGAACATCTCTTTGTAATCGTGCCAGAAAAGTTTCCAATACCCGAGGAAGGCATTATCGAAACACCATTCCTGCAATCCTATCAGTTTAACTTCTCCAACCAATCCCTCCAACTTGACGATAAGATATACCCTTTGGAGTATGACGGAATCCTTATCCCAGAGAACATCATAAAAATGATATCTGTGGAAACAACCAAGAAGCAAGGGCACATTATCATAAAAGACAATCCCTACATTACAAATTCCATTTACCGGATTGTTGACTCAAAAGTTCAAATTCCTGTCAGTAACGAAACAGAAATGGACTTAAGACTGAGCGACGAAGAGATAAATTATAAATATATCAATCTTATCCCGGCACGAGAGGAGCGCATAACCTACATTACGCAGAATGAATTAAATGCTAGATTAAAATTACTGAATGAAAATTTGAGGCTCGAACATATCGAAAATGTTCACAGAGCCCATATACAGAAGATAGCTATCTCATATCACGACATTTTCACACTACAAGGAGATCCATTACCATGCACCAGCCTAGCGTCACCCAAAATAGTTTTGAAGGATGAAGCTAACATTAATATACGTCAACCTCGACATCCAGAATGTCGCAAGGAAGAGATTTCTAATCAAGTGAAAGAAATGGTAACTAAAAAGATAATAGAAGCTTCGGACTCACCATTTAACTCACCACTCTGGGTAGTCCCGAAAAACCGCGATGCATCTGGAAAACAGAAGTATAGGATTGTCATTGACTTCCGGAAGTTGAACGAGAAAACTGATCAAGATGCCTACCCACTTCCAGTGATCGACGAAATCTTGGACCAACTCGGAAAAGCAAAATTCTTTTCAGCTTTCGATTTAAGCTCAGGATTTAAACTTTAACCGGATAAATGTGAATTTCTTCGGCCAGAACTAGAATACCTAGGGCATGTGATCACAGAAAATGGAGTGAAGCCAAACCCCTATAAATTATGGGCTGTCCAAAATTTTAAAAGACCCGAGAAACAAAAAGACGTCATGTCCTTCTTAGGCTTAGCCGGGTACTACCGAAAATTTATAAGAAACTTTTCTACAATAGCTAAACCACTAACTAAATTGACAAAGAAAAATCAACCCTTCAACTGGACAGCGACTTGCGAAACAAGTTTTAAGTCATTGAAAGATGCTCTTTCCTCAGCACCGGTTCTAAGGTATCCAGACTTTAAGGACACATTCACGTTGACTACTGATGCAAGCAACATCGGGCTGGGGGCAATTCTATCTCAGCAGGGACATCCAGTTTGCTACATCTGAAGAACATTTAATGATCCTGAGCGAAACTTCACCACTACCGAAAGAGAACTTCTAGCAATCGTCTGGGCAGAAAAGCGCCTCCGTAAATATCTTCTCGGACGCGAATTCGTGATACAAACAGACCACCAGGCTTTGACATGGCTTTTCAACGTGAAAGACCCTTCTTCCAGGTTAATGAGATGGAGATTTCAATTAGAAGCGTACATGTACAAGGTCGTATACAAAAAAGGGAAGGAAAATACGGCAGCTGACGCACTTTCGCGAATGCATCCGATTCAAGAAAAAAATCTTTCAGAAAAATCGCAGGAGAATGCAGAAATCGATCAGATAGATAACCCTCAAGAAATCGATGGAAGCGGAACACCAACGACAGGTGTAGATAACGAATTGATTTCTGAAAGATTGCGAAATCACGAACCGAAAGATGAAAAAGAAATCCCCAGCGAGTACGCCAACTGGAAAAAGAACCGTATGCCTAATAAGTCGAAAATTAAACCGGTAATTAACGGAAAGAATTGGATTAAAATAAGCAAGCAAAATATTTTCTCTTTGCTGAGGATTCAACTACCAGAATACAATGAAGAGGAATGGGTGAAACTTCTCTACACCTAAATTAAAGACTTCACCAGAAACAAATCCTGGAGTATATTTAAATTTCACATGGAGGATCCCTTAATTAACATCACCGAACGAGTCCGCATCGGAGATAAGTTAAATTTCTTACTTCAGAACAAATTCGCAGAACACACATTTTTTCTGTGCGAGCGGCAATTTCTGTATGCTTGGAACAATTTGAATTACAAACCTTAAAATCTAGAATTGAGCGGCTAAATACTCGAAGATTGTTACTAAATCAGTTATTAGGAAAGAACCGGTAAAAAAGGGAAATTTTTTATTTCGTGGGAAGCATCTCCAAGACGCTTTTTGGAACATTATCCAAAAGCGATTTAGATTATATCAACCACGAGCTTGACAAACTATATTCTGAAAACAAAATTCTAAAAATGTCACTCCAAAATCGGACTAAGGTAATTAGGACTATTTTAAACTCAGCCGAACACGATGTAGATTCCATGTTTGCGAAAGTAAAAGCATTCCGTACGCTTATAACAAGATAGCCAATAAAACGAACGAGAACATCGAAAATATAATAATAGCTAATCAGATAACAATCATGTCAATTGTTATATCTGAATTAGGCGAAGACATATCGTTATTAATTAATGCAATAAATGACGGTAAACACGGAATTATACATCCTCAAATCTTACCTCCGAGCACACTCATAGAAGGATTTAAGCAGTTTGAGGATGAAAACAATGAAAAACATAGTATTCAGTTAGTAGAGGAAAATTACCAATACTTAATTGATATTGCTGAGATAACTGTTTTATTGATAAATAGTAAATTCGTTTATCCAATTCAAATTCCAATAATGGAAAAGGAAAGCTACAAAATACATCACTTAATTCCGATACCACTACGAAAGGGGGACAATTTTGTCGCAGTAATACCCAATGAAAATTATGTAATGATCAACGATCAAAGAACTTTTTACATCCCCACGTCAGAAAGCGATCTTAGCTACTGTAAATTTCTAGGAACTATTAGGATTTGTAAAAGAAAGAACCCTAGCTATCTCTTAGCGGAAGCGAAATCATGCGAAACACAAATGATTAAAAACAGCGTTAGAATCATAAACAACAAAATGTGTCAGGTTAATGTAATCATTATTGATCAAACGGTATTTTACATTTTACAAAATGAGCAAGGGGTAATTATGATTCCTAACAAGGAAGAGATCGTACAAATTAACTGTGACAATTCCAACTTTGAAAAGTCAATAACAGGAGAAACCTTGATTAGAGCCCTGGATAACTGTATTCTATATACAGAGTACACTTTTGTAAAATTGAGCAAAACTAAAGTAAAAACGCAAAACTTTTCATATCGCAGAAATGTAACTCTGTACCAGACTTCAATCCGGGCGATTTAAGGAAAGCAAACGTTAGCTCACAAGACATTCACTGATCCTTCACATTTCTGTGGAAGATACCGTGCATCCTCTTATCGAGGAGCTGTTCACGAAAGTTTTTCTCTTGTGCTTTCTTAATTTGGGCTTTCAGGAGTGAGTACTCGAGATAGATTAGACTTGAAACATTTTGCTCACCCCTAATACTGAAGTCAAGTCCGACTGTTTCAGCAGCCACCTCCGCTGCTTTGTAGAGAAATGCTCCTTTGTCCACTTCTTCGTGATTCCTGACCATTTTAAGAAGAGGGTCTCTTCCATTTGCAACTCTATGTGCTGTACCCAGAATAATCCTGTTGTGAAGACATTCAAGACTCAATATTCCGCGAACCCCTTGACGGCGTGCGATGTACAGTCGCGGAACGGAAGACTTAAGATGCATGCTTTTGTTCACGTGCATAACCTTTCTTGTCCCGATATCAAGAGATCTGAGCTCGTTCTTCGTCCATGGAACTACTCCAAATGAATAGAGTAGTACCGGGACGGCAAGCATGTTCGTTGCAGATACTATGTTCCTCGCCGCCAGTTCGGATGACCAAATCTTTCGGATGAGACGTTTGTATCTGCTTCGGAGAGTATACTTTATAGATGCCACATCCTGATTGGGGCTCTGTGACATGCCCAGGTTTGTATAAGTCTCTCCAGTGCAAAGATGTCGTATGGCGCTTTTATCAACGAGCTCAGGATCTTCACGGATGCCATTAAGTTTTCCTTGCTTCAAATAAACCTTGGCACATTTGTCTAATCCAAATTCCATTCCAATTTCCTTAGTATATCGTTCGACAATCCCCAGAGCTAGATGCAGTTGCTCTCTGTTTTTAGCATAGATCTTAAGA
>NC_046659.1:25716132-25719074 GCF_010883055.1 Belonocnema kinseyi | reverse complement strand
GAAATAGGGGCTAACTAGATGGACACTCTGCACTGAGCGGTAAGAAGTAGGAGAAAGGGACATTCGGAAAGAATCGTAAAGATTCGTGGGACAGCTTGACGTTCGGAAAGAAACGGAAGCAAAGTTCACATAGCCCTTTCCGATTCTCATTCAGAACCCTTTCCGAAACCTTTCTGAATCTTTCCGAAGCGGCCTTTCCTATTCTTTCCTTTTTCCCGGCAGGGATGTTGTGACCCTAAGTGAACAATGTGAGAAGAATTTTTAGCAAGAAAATGATATAGAATATTTGGACGAATACCAGGTCGGTTTTGGTTGAAATTTTATGTAGAGTGTTTAAAAACAAATACGAAGTATATTATTCTTCAAAGTTATAACTTCTATCAAGTATTAAGGGCCAAACGTTATTTATCTTTTATCTATCTATTATATAATTCGAAAAAATAGAATAAACTAGTGTTTCAATTTGGTAAGGTTAAAAAATAAAAGTAATGAAATCCAGTAAATTCAATAATTGTTTAGAAGATTTTAAAAGAATGAAATAGAATTTTTAACTGTAAAAGATTTGAAAAAGGTATTGATTTTTGTAAATATTTCTAGCCAAAACCTTTGAAGCTTTGAAATAATTTTGAAGGTTTTAAGTGAATAGAGAAAATTTTCTTAAAATTCCTAGAAAAATTTAGAACATTTATTTACATTTTGTATGATTTTTCCAAAATGTAAGAAAAATTCGAGTCAGCTAGAAATATTTGTAAGACTTAAAAAGGTTTTGAATAAATTAAAAATATTTTAAAACTTGGAAGCATTTCCGAAAATTTCTAAATTTATATTCTATGCCTGCTTCTTTTCGTCGTTTCCACAGAGAATATACTCTAAATCTACTTTCAGCACGCCTTTTTCTTCTCCGTCTTACTATCAGCAATGTTACTAAATCTTCCTCAAAACTTGGATCAGAGGACGAAAAACCAACGTTGGTCTCCGTCTTTTATATTTGTACTATATATTATTATATACAGTCATTTTTTTAAGGGCTTTTGACACTTACAGTTTCCCCGGGTTTTTTTCCACAAAAATAAAAATTTTAAAAAACTGAATTCGGAGATGCTATAAAATATCATAACGGACGTCCGCAGACTCTTTTTTGAGGGATAATAACAAAAAAATTTTATTGTGCTATATAAAAATTTTATGCATATGCATTATTTTGAGGTTACGTCGTTTTTCATCTCTGCCTTTCCGATAATCTGGAAATTATTTATGAAATAAACTTTTTTGATTGCCTGCAAACAAGGTTAGCTCCGGGAGATTAGTTACTATGTTTATGTGTAAGTCCAAAGTTTTCGGCCAAAAATATTGTGTAGTTTGGAAGTAACGCTCAGGTGAATTGTAACACACATAACCTCGAAATATACAAGCACGTTGTTAGCAATATCAGAAATTTTTTGATAAAAAAACACAAAAAAGTGTGCGGGGACGTCCGTTAGCATGTTCGCTATCATTTCCCAGATTTTGAAGGCAAATATTTCTTAGCCTAGGAAAAAAGCCGGGGGAATCTAACACTTAAAGAATCGATACTATTTCGTATTTCCTAAGCGCTATACAAATTAATCACATTTTGCTAAATTAAAACTTTTTTGAATTAACCTACAAAAAAAGTGTGTGGGGACGTCCGTTAGCATGTTCGCTATCATTTCCCAAATTTTTAAGACAAAATATTTATTATTATAGAAAAAAAGCCGGGGCAACCTAAAACTGGTAAAATCGACAATTTTCTAAATATCACATGCCCTTAAGTAGACAAAAAGATATATCTGTGACGTGCATGTATATATGAAGGTTAGCTTTGAGGTTATGTACTTATTACATTGGCAATATTTTTTCAGAAATTTGTATATAATTATCGCACGGAGTAATAATGAGACCGGTCATTCTGGGCAAAGCGTCTCGAGTTTCGACTGCGGTAACTGTACATTTATTACCAGACTTAGGCGTTTAAACCTGACGCTCCAAGGAAGGGGACATGCGCACTGTGATTTGCTATCTCCTTTTCTCCCCCAAGAAATGTGCGAGTGAGTGCCGTGTTGAAAGACAACTATATACTGAGGTCATGTTCCTGTAAGTAATACAGATTTAATTGCAATCATTAAATGATATAAATAAATGTACAGTTACCGTAGTCAGAACGTATGTACGGAGATATTAATTAATTTTAAATACTTTGCTTTTATCATTACAAAGAATGATTAGATCTTTTTCAAATAAATTTTACATTTAAAACCTCCCGCCATTAGAAACATTTTCTGACTTCGGAAAAACAAGTTGTGAACGGATTTCTAATCTACTGGCTGTTGATCATGGACATAGGAATATGAGGGGACTAGCAAAGATATTATAAACGTAGATGCGGTGCGGGCTTAGTTGCCCACCATAAATATAGACGGTGCGTCCGGCGAAAAAAGTCACTTCTCCTCTAACCACCGCTACCCGTAGAAAGCACCAATCGATATAGTTTGCCAAGAGCCACTTGGAGCGCTGTAAGCAACTCTCAGCACACCTTCAAGGCGCACTCATGGTAAACTTAGCTTGGACAAGAACCATTTGGATTGAAAGTAAATTGCCAATTAAAACATTTTTACATTTATAACTTTGCAAAACTTGGTTGTTTTAATAAATACCACAAATATAAGTCGATGAGTAATTTATATTACGGTTTCATATATTTTCCACTAATTCTAAATTTATTAATTATAATTTTCATTCTATATATTGTTTATATATAGTTCTTTAATATTATTTAGTTTTTATTTTTATTTTTGTGGTCTGCAATTTCTACGGACTTTTTTAGCCAGATTACGTTTCGCATTGGCAAACAAAATTAGACGAACAGAATTTCACTGGCACATTCATAAAAAATATCATATTCCATAAAATATATTTTAAAATAA
>NC_046659.1:25712579-25716032 GCF_010883055.1 Belonocnema kinseyi | reverse complement strand
ACATATACTACCGGTCAACAGTTTGGGTTCACTTAGAAAAATCGTTTTTTTTTTTATTTATCGTTTTAATTATACCAGAGCTAAGAAATGTCTCTTGAAAAGGTTGATTGTTTTAGAAATTTTGTCTAAGATAAGCCCAGGGTGAAGCCTATTTGTCTAGTTTTTAAGTAGATTTTGCAAAAATAGTGTAAATTTAAATATTTTCTTAAATGTTCAAAAACTTCCGAAATAGTCAACGTTTCTCAATGTTCTTGGGCTCATTTTCATGCTTTTTCTTTACCGTATCACAACAGCTTACGAGTATGAATCGTAAAAAATTTCTTTTCGAATTGCAAGAACTTGAAGTTGTAATAAAAAAGTTGTATAAATTTGAAAACATCTTATCTGTAGGCAAATCAGAATGAAAGTTAAATAAAGAGACATTTTTTTTAGCTTCGCCCTACCGAAAGAAATTTTTGAGTTTTCTTAGCGAAATAGCCTGGCCTATTTAAGCCTATAAAAAGTGTGAATTTGAAACGAAGTAGTCTCGGAGATAGTTTGAGAGATTTGGGTCCTTTTCAAGATCCTTGTAAGAGTGGTGCGACGGTAATATTATGTTCCTTTTGTATTTGTCACGTACCGGGCGGGCAGAGTTATTTACAGTAGTTGGTCGTGGATAATCCGCTCTCCCTTTTTAAATTTCTCTTCAAATTATTAACACTTTTTTTAATTTCATGAATTTTCTCATACTTATTTTAAATTATAACTTATATGCTAATATACCATTTTCTAGTTGAATTAAAAAATTTGATCTTTTTTGGCGTATCTCATTCCATTTACGAGAAACGTCGTATTAATTTCAATTTTAAGCATTTTAAAAAATTTTAATCCGAAAGCTTAACAAAGGACCCTTGAGTGTCGGCTACTCTATTGAGATAGCCTCTCTGCTTGTTACTTATGATCGCACTCATATTTCAATTTCAGCCTCTCTGCTTGTTATTTGTGATCGTATTCTTATTTCAATTTTGGAAAGGATATTTTAAAGCCTTAGGACCATTTAAACGAGCAACCTGGACCTTTAAAAATATCTACCTGAGTGCCTGCGGAGAATTTCTCTGAGCTTCTTTGACCCAAAGAATTTTTAGTATATACTCAAAGATTCTTTTCGGTAGGGCGGTATAATTAAAGCGATAAATACAACAACAAAAAAACGATTTTTCTAAGTAAACCCAAAATTTTGACCGGTAGTGCATATATATATCATTAATAGATCATATATTTCACATTTATTCAGAAAGAAATCGGAACGAACATAAACAGTGAGACGCTGGAGAAAAATCGGAAAGAATCGGAATAAATTATTGGGATACTGCATCATTTATTCGGAAAGAAATCGGAAAGGTTCAGAAAGAAGTAAATGGAGTGGGACATTTCGCAAAAGTTCGGAAAGGCTTCGAAAAGAGAAAGCGTTCGGAAAGAAACGGAAGCAAAGTTCACATGGAAATCGGAAAGGTAGTTTCTTTCCAGTTCTTCTACCAGGGATTTCCCACGATAGGCAAATTTTCTTTGTAAAATTGAAATAAGAATTTGATCATATATAACAAGCAGAAAGGTTAAAATTGAAATAAGAATTCGATCATAAATAGCAAGCAGAGGCTATATAAATAGAGTAGCCGGCACTCAAGGATCCTTTGTTAAGCTTTCGGATAACATTTTTGAATCCAATTAGAAAATAATATATTAGTATATAAGTTATAATTATAAATAAGTATAATGAGAAAATTCATTAATTAAAAAAAAGTATTAATAATTTGAAGAGAAATTTAAAAATTAGTCGAATTAGCGACGGGCAACTACTTTAAATAATTCTGCTCGCCCGGTACGTGACGAATACAGAAGAAACATTATATTACCGTCGCACCACTCTTAAAAGGAGCACTAAAAGGACCCAAATCTCTCACAGACTAAATCGTTTCAAATCGACGCTGCTTATAGTCTCAAATGGGTCAGGCTATTTCGCTAGAGAATACTCAGAGATTTCTATCGGTAGGGCCCAAACCATGTACAAAAAGTAGTGGTTGCACCTTAACGGGGGGGGGGGGGGGGGGGGGGGGGGGGGGGGGGGGGGATACCCAAGAGGTTGGGTCGGTGGGGTATGGGTTTGAGTAAGATGGACTGGAAAATGTAGATTTTACTGAAAATAATATTAAAACATTCATGATTTAAAAAAAATGATGAATAAGTAAAAATGAAGAAAAAGCGTTTTTTAAATAAGAAAATAGCTCGTCGTTATCCCGGTGGCGGAGGGAGTGTGCGCACCTGATCAATATTTTGGAAGCTGTTATGATCATACGCTTCATGCGCGTTGGGTATTTGCTGCGTGCAAATTTCGCAGTGCAGATTGTGCAAAACCTGAGATAAAAAATATAAATACTGTTATTTATTTTTTATTGTTATTTAAAATTTAAAAATAAGACATACTCCGTCGTATTCGTAATCCATAAGAACCGTGTAACCTGCATAAAAACAAGTTGTTTCAGCCAATCACAGTATTTCTCTAAATAATTAGGAAAATATTATTGGCTAAAATGTCTAGTGAATTGACGCAAAACGCAACGGAACTTCTGCAATCATGGGACGCCGCCCTCATTGATAGTTTTCTACAATTTTCTACGTATATTACGTCGTTTATGTATTATACATAGAAAACCTCGATTGACATGTCACAACCCATCTCTGGTGATGCCCCCATTAAAGCAGTCTCGCAGTGCTCGTAACGATTGCCCCGAACTCTTCTACACATGCGTCGCGCTCAGTCTTTGATTCGTTGCTGTTCGCGCGCAATTTGAAATGCTAAAAAATAACATTTTTATTGGTGAACATTTTTATTGGAAAACAAGATTGTCAATTCATTTTAATATTTTAATAAACTTCAAATAAAAATGTTTAAATAATGAAAAATATGCAAGAAAAATACAAGTGAGTACCATAGGATATTTTTTATTTACACAGAATGCACTTATTCAATTTTTATTTTCATCAAGATTTATTAATGTCGGTATAATAAACATTTATATAAGTTGAAGTGACATTATTCACAATAAACAATAAAAATGTTATTTTTCAACATTTCTATTTGCGCGCGAACAGCAACGAATCAGAGACCGAGCGCGACGCATGCGCGGGCACTCCTTACGAAGTACGAAGTACTTCGTGGAAGCAAACCTTCGATTGTCTAGTGATGTTGCTTACGCTATTTTGTGTCATTTTTGTAAGGTTATTAGAAAAAGTATCTAAGGTTAGCCATTTGTATTATTAAAAATTATAAATAATTTGATGAAAGTCATACAAAACCCTCGACATTTTTTCGTCACGCGACCATTATCCTCAAGACTGGTATTCCTATGTTAAGAATTTATAATACTTTTGAATATTTCCTTATTAATATTCATTGCTATTCAGATTTCTTTTCTA
>NC_046659.1:25686508-25712479 GCF_010883055.1 Belonocnema kinseyi | reverse complement strand
TTTGGATCCACATTATTAATATATAGTATATACACGCATGCATGCACACCCTACCGAAAAGAATCTCTGAGTATATTCTAAAAATTCTCTAGGGTCAGAGAAGCTGAGAGCAATTCTCCGCAGGCACTCAGGTAGATATATTTTAAGGTCCAGGCAGTTCTTTTATACGTTTTAAAGGCTTTTAAATGTCCTTTCTGGAATTGAAATAGAAATACGATCATAAATAACAAGCAGAGAGGCTATATCAATAAAGTAGCCGACACTCAAGGGTCCTTTGTTAAGCTTTCGGATTAAAATATAGAAGCAGATTTTTTTTTTATTTCATAGTTAACAGCCTAAAACATAATAATTCGGAGTCTACGGGTTTCGATGATTTCAGATATCTAACTTTTTTTTAATGTTTAAAATTGGAATTATTACAACGTTTGTCGTAAATGGAATGAGATACGCCAAAAAAGACAACATTTTTTAATTAAAGTAGAAAATTTTACATTAGCATATAAGTTATAATTTAAAATAAGTATGAGAAAATTCATGAAATTAAAAAAAGTGTTAATAATTTGAAGAGAAATTTAAAAAGGGAGAGCGGATTAGCCACGACCAACTACTGTAAATAACTCTTCCCGCCCGGTACGCGACGAGTACAAAAGGAACATTATATTACCGTCGCACCACTCTTAAAAGGACGACTAAAAGGATCTTGAAAAGGACCCAAATCTCTCAGGCTATCTCCGAGACTATATTGTTTCAAATCGACTGTTTATAGACTCAAATGGGCCAGGCTATTTCGCTACAGAAAACTCAGAGATTTCTTTCGGTAGGGCATGTACACAAAGTTTTTCGATACTCTTGATAATTCTATTTTCCTTATAAGACAATGTATCGCTGTCAATGCTGACATATTCTGCATCATTAGTATTCAGATCGTAGGTTTTTACGGTGACCATTGAAAAAGGTGGTTTAAAATGATTTACTGAATTAATTTTTACTTTGTAATTTATATCACGAACAGAGCAGACATTTCTTGATTCGGAAATCTCAGTACAGAAAGGGTCTCTCATAAAACTATTTCAGGCTGTTTGAGCGGGGCGGACAAAAATGTCTAAATCTGTGAAACACTCCAAATTTAACAACGGCTGACGATAATTCGTAACTGCTAAGAAAGAAAGTAAAGTGGTGTAGCAACAAAGATATTAGGTCTGAGATACCAAAGATGTTATAAGTAAACAGTCTATTGTAAACTGGTGGCGACCCATTGTTAACCGTACCACACACTGCAGCACGGCTGTGAAACTGCGTAGGGCAGCAGTTCTTGGAAGGATTAAATTAGTCAATCCTATATAAAGTCCAGTAAAATTATACTTTTTTCCAGAAAAAATTTATAAAGTTTTGATAACTATCGTACATATGGCATCCAAATCCAATATCAAAAGAGTTTCCCGCTGGCCGGTGGGAGGAAACGCCCTTAAATCTAACAAATAACCCCCGAAAATTTGTTTTTCGCGATTATTTCGAAAAGTGTGCATCCAACGACAAAAATAGTCCAGTACAAAAAAATAGTAGATTTTTAAGTGAAAAATGTTCTATGAATTTTTGTCGTACGGGTCACAGTTTCCGAGTAATCTACCCTCTGCTTAGGGGATGAGTTTGAGCTCGAAGTCTGCACGCTTTTTCTCTAGAACATCTCGAAAGGTGGTTGTTTTTGCGCTCATAATGTAAAATTGTAGAGCAAACAATTCTCTGTAAATACTGTTCCTTAAATATTTATTTTTTAAATAATTAAATATTATATAAACATTATTTTAAAAATATATCAATGATTCATTTGATGAAAAATTGATTAAAGCCTGTGTACAGTGGCATGCAAAAGTTTTGGGCCACCTATTTTTTTATGGCTGAATAAATTTTCTTAATTTAAATTATACTGGAGCTTAAAATATGTCTCTTTAAAAGGTTAATTGTTTTCAAAATTCTGTTTAAAATAAGCCCAGGGTGAAGCCAATGTGTCTAGTTTTGAAGTAGATATTGCAAAAATAGTGTAAGTTTCAATGTTTTCTTAAAATTTCAATAACTTTCGAAATAGTCAACATTTTTTAATGTTCTTGGACTCATTTTGAAGCTTTTTTTTCACCGTATTACAACAGCGTATGAGTATGAATATTAAAAAACTTCTTTTCGAATTGCAAGAACTTGGAAGTTCTAACAACGAAGTTGGAAAAATTGAAAAATTATTTTTAGTGATAAAAATATTGTTGTAAAATGTATAAAACATATAATCATGAAGTTTCTATGTAATTTTTTTAAAATATATATTTATTTAACTTTTTTCTGATTTGCCTACAGATAAGATGTTTTCAAATTTATCCAACTTTTTTATTACAACAAGTTCTTGCAATTCGAAAAGAATTTTTTTTACAATTTTTACTCGTAAGCTGCTGTGATACGGTGAAAAAAAGCTTCAAAATTGAGCCCAAGAACATTATAAAATGTTGACTATTTCGGAAGTAATTAAAAATGTAAGAAATGTAGTAGTAGTAGTAGTAGTAGTAGTAGTAGTAGTAGTAGTAGTAGTAGTAGTAGTAGTAGTAGTAGTAGTAGTAGTAGTAGAAGTAGTAGTAGTAGTAGTAGTAGTAGTAGTAGTAGTAGTAGTAGTAGTAGTAGTAGTAGTAGTAGTAGCAGCAGTAGTAGTAGTAGTAGTAGTAGTAGTAGTTGTAGTAGTAGTTTTTGTTTGTTTGTTAAAAGTGTAAAAACGGCGAATGCTCATGCGCTTACCACATTCGAACATTGGGGACCATGAGCCTAATATGTGCACATCACGCATATACACGTAGGATGCAACATGGGCGCATAGTCCACAGGGAACGAATGTGCGTGCGGGACTCACCAAGCGGCGCCTACCCACTAAACCATAACTCCTTTTCCTGCTAACCGAGGACTCCGGAACCGCTTATCGCATTACTTCAGAGTCCAAAGTTATAGGATAGTAAGCCGTGTTTCGACTTCCAACGTTTTCTGCCTGCTTGGCATACACCTGTGCTTCTCTGCCCAATCAAGATGCTTTCATCGTCCTCAGTAGTACGGGGGTATCGTACTTCGGGCACATCGGCTTTCAGCATCCTGATTGGGCATCCTTTTTTAGCTTGGACGTCCGGGAGGCTTCCTCATTGAAGCTGCCTCCCTGAAGGCCAAGCACCTTATCGTCCCCGGAAGATTGCCTGTCCCGGGTTTTTCATCGTTTGCGGCGCAGAGGTAGCACTGCGGTGTGTTTCACACGCCGCAGCCCTGTGTCCCCCCCTGACATATCTTCAGCACGCCTTAGTACGGTCCGGGCCTTTACAGCCAGCTGTCTTGTGGCCGAAGTCTAGGCAGCGATAGGACCGCATCTTTTCCCTTTTATTTTGCTCGCGACAGGACACCTATTTCACCTTCAGGTGCCCCGCGCGTAGCAATTTTGCAGCTACCTCTTCTTTCAGCTCCACGAAAGCCCTCAAGAGTAACTCTGAAGGGTCTTTCCGTGAGGCTGACCTTAACCTCTCCGACTTCATTATCCTTGAAGTGGCCCCTCACGACTGCCCCTACTTCCTATACATCTGTGGTAGTGTCGAGGTCTAAGACCTCAACCTCCACACGGGATTCGAGCTCACGCACACTACCCCCGTCGCCAACTGCATCCCTTATCGCTGCCGACAGTTCGGTTCTGCCCTTTCCTGTGGGTCCTAACTCGACAAGGGCCTTTCCGTTTCAGGTCTCCCTAACCCCCTTGATTTTAACACCAAGGGCGTCAGGACTAACCTGCTGCTTGAGGCCCTTGAGGACCCCCGCGTCAGTGTCTCCAGAACGTGGGATTTTTCGGCCCCCACCACTCTCCCATCTGGGAGCGACATATTTAAACGTAGCGCGTCGGTGAGTCGGCTCTGCTACATGTTGCATAGGCCAGCCTCCTGTAGAGCCAAAAGTGCACGATCCCAAGCCCCCCCGACTTCACGATCCGTTTTCGGTGGCTAACTGGCTATTTAGAGCAGTTTTTAAGTAAACTGAATTTCGCGGGGTGTCAAGAGAATGAAAGTTCAGGCAATTTTTATGTTCTATAATTTTAGAAAAAAATAAGGAAATTAATTCTTATCAAACCTTCTTGCGCAATTTTATTGCACATTTTTCTTTTAAATTTATTTTGGTTTAAAAAATGTGCTTTCAAATTTCCGTGAGTTTAAGATATATTCAGGAATGTTGAAACGATTCGAAAATAATTAAAAGTTGTAAAGATGTTTAAAAGTATTTTTTAAGGTTTCACGAAAATGAAAAAATTCTTTTAGGTTTCTATGAATAATTAATATAATTTTTTATTTTGAAAAATTGATTTAAAAAAATTCCAACAAATTTTAAACTATGTTTAAAATGGTCAATAAAGAATCTGAAGATTTGAAGGCAATCTTTTTCATTTTGCCGAATTTCAAAGAAAATCAGGAAAAATTTAATTAGTTTTTAATGATAAGAAGGCTTAGAAGGTCCGAGAAGATTAGAAAAAGAACTTTTTCAAGATTAGTAGGAAAATTTTTAATGACTTTATATTAAAAAGCGTACTTTATGAGAATATTAAAAAGAGGTTTTTAAACATGTGAAAGGCTTTCCTAAAATTTAAAAGAAAACTGTAGAAGATTTTAAAGCAAAATGTTTCAATTTGGTAAGATTATAATAAATAGATCAAAATCGAGTAAATCCAAGAAATATTAAGAAGAATGGAAGAGATTCAAATCCAATTTTAAACTTAACCTCTGTTAGAAACGTAGATTTTCAAAGAATCCAAACATAAACTTTAGAAACTTTAAAGGAATTCCGAAAGATTTCAAGGAGGTAAAACAATTTTTCTCAAAATTCCTGGGAAAAATTTAAAAGATTATGAGTCAATTTCTTCACATCTTGAATTAAGGAACACAATTCTTATTAGGCCTTCTTGTGCAATTTTGTTACACAATTTTTTAAATTATTTAAAAATCTACTTTCAAATTTGAGTAAATTTAAGAGATATTCAGGAATTTTGAAAGAATTCAAATATAATTAAAACTTGTAAAGATTTTATAAGAATTTTGTAAGTTTTCACGAAAATGAAAAATTTATTTTAGGTTCCTAGAAATAGTTAAAATAATTTTTTATTTCGAAAAGTTAATTTTAGGAGATTATTTTAAAGCATTTCAAAACATTAAAAAAGACGTGAAAAATTGTCAAAGTATCTGAAAACGTGTAGAGGCAATTTTTTTAAATTTTGCAAAATAAAAAAATTCAGGAAAAAATTAAATAATTTTTAAAGATTAGGAAACCTGACAAGATTAGAAAAAAGGAATTATTTTCCTAATTATCGTGTGAAGATTTTTAATGATTTTTTATTTTGAAAAATGCGCTTTAAAAGAAAATTAACGAAGATTTTTAAACACATCAAACAATTTCCTAAAATTTCGAAAAAGAGTGTAGAAGGTTTTAAAATTAACATTTTTTAATTCGATAACATTAGAAATTAAAAAAAAATGTAAATAATCGAATAAATTCAATAAATATTGAGTAGAATAGTTGAGTTTAAAAAAGAATTTAAACTTCAGAGGAGTTTTATAAACGTAGGATAAACTGATTTAAAAAACTAAAAATTCTTGTAGAAGAATAAGATAGATGCGCCTGAAAATTGTGTACAATTATCAGTCTTTAAAATTAAAATTCGAATGATTTTTTTTTAAATCACTTTTAGCACATTTCTTCTCAAGCAGAATCGCCGATTTTAATCGCAGGAGGTTCAATTATTTCCAATCAGAATAAGAAATTACATAAATTTTGAAAATTCAAAAAAGATAACTTGGAATAAGCTGAATGAGATTTAAAAAAATTTTATTTTAATTACACATATAATTTGTTGAATTATTTGTAAAAATGTGCAAACATTAAAAATCGTTGTATTTAAATACACTTAACATTCAAGACTTTTATATTAAATTTTGATAAGATATAATAGATATGTATGTAAAGTGAAAAAACAATAATAAAAGTCAATAAACGAAAGACTTACAGATAATGAAAGATAATGAAATAAACTCCTTGGGAAAAAATGTAAATAATTGTTTTGCAATGAATTCTAACAGAACATTGAAAAAATATTACAAAACATATTTTATTATTTCCTTAGATGTTTAAAAAGTACGAAAAAATAGTTTGAAGCAAAATATTGTAATTTTTCCATATTACTTTACTTTAGAAAAATTAAGGAACCTAATTCTTTCAAATTTGTGTAAGTTTAAGAGATATTCAAAATTTTTGAAACGATTAGAAAATAATTAAAACTTGTAAAGATTTTTAAAGTAATAATTAACATAATTTTTTATCTCGGAAAATTAATTTGAAAAGAGTATTTTTAAACATTTCAAATATTCTCAAAGCATCTGAAAAACTTTAAAGCCATCTTTTTTTTAATTTTGCAGAATAAAAAAAAGCAGGAAAAATTTGAATAATTTTTAAAGATATAGATTGGAAGGTCTGACAAGATTAGAAAAACAGAATTATTTTTCTCATAATCGTGTGAAAGTTTTTAATCATTAAAAAAAATTTACTAAGAGCATGTGATACTTACAGTTTCTCCGGCTTTTTCCACAAAAATGAAAATGTTTAAAAACTGAATTCGGAGATTCTATAAAATATCATAACGGACGTCCCCAGACTCTTTTTTGAGGGATAATAACAAACATAATTTATTGTGCTAAATAAAAGTTTTATGCATATGCATTATTTTTGAGGTAATGTCGTTTTTCATCTATGCCCTTCCGATAATCTGGAAATTATTTATGAAATAAACTTCTTTGATCGTCTGCAAACAAGGTTAGTTCCGGGAGATTAGTTACTATGTTTATTTGTAAGTCCAAAGTTTTCGGCCAAAAATATTGTGTAGTTTGGAAGTAACACTTTGGTGAATTGTAACACACATAAGCTCGAAATATACACGCACGTTGTTAGCAATATCAAAAATTTTTTGATAAAAAAACACAAAAAAAAGTGTGTGGGGACGCCCGTCAGCATGTTCGCTATCATTTCCCAGATTTTGAAGGCAAAATATTTCTTACCCTAGGAAAAAGGCCGGGGGAATCTAACACTGAAAAAATCGATACTAATTTCTAAGCGCTAAGCAATTTATTTACATTTTGCTAAATTAAAACTTTTTTGAATTAACCTACAAAAAAAGTGTGTGGGGACGTCCGTTAGCATGTTCGCTATCATTTCCCAAATTTTTAAGACAAAATATTTATTATTCTAGAAAAAAATCCGGGGAACCTAAAACTAGTAAAATCGACAATTTTCTAAGTATCAGTTGAAAAAAAAAATCAAGTGAAATCAGGAAGTATTTGATAGACTTAATGAGATTCAAAAAAATTAAAACTTTAAAAGTGTTTTAGAAACGCAAGATAAACTTTAGGAACTTTAAAAGAATCTCGAAAGATTTCAGGAGAATAAACATAGTTTCTTAAAATGCCTGGGAAAATTTAGAAGATTATAAGGACATTTTTTTCGACATTTTGAATGATTTTTAAAATTTTTGATATATATAATAAAAATAAAATGTCTTTAAAATCTCCTAGGATCTTTTTTGACACTTCTGATGCATTCGAAGATCTTTTTTTTTTAATTTTATTAAGATTCTTATTTTAATTATTTACATATAAATTTATAAACAAACTGATAATACTTATTTTGCTGTATATGAAAACTTTAAAAAATCTTTAATGCCTTAAAATACTTATCTCAAAAGTACAAAATTGAGCTTTTATAATTTTATTTTAATTGTAAAATAATTTTAATTGGAAATTGATTGTAAATAATTGTAAAATAAACCTAACAAAATTTGTTTTATGAAGAAATATCTCATGATTATAAAAAGAGAAAAAAAATGGTAAAGGTAAGTCTTTGTAGAATTTTAAAAACTAATGAATATATTTTTAGATTATTTTTCCTTGATTCTGGCCGAGGGTCAAACATGGTACAAAAAACCGTCGTTAACGATTAAAACACGCTTATAAAATAAAAATAAGAAAGTTCAGAAATTCATGCAGTTTTCTGTTCAGAAAATCCTACACATTTTTTAATTAAATTCTTTTCCACACCACATTCAAAGGAAAATTCTACAACATTTTTGTCCAATGATTAGTCTTTTGAATGAGGTCGGTCAAGTTCATAACTTTTTGGCTTTTTCTCTTAAAATCCTCAAAATTGTGATTATAGCCTAAAATAGCATGGAAAGAGATGTATAAAAAAAGAACCGATACATTTTTTATTTTATTGGATTTAAAAAAATATTAGAAAAATTCGAGTCTTTTTAAAAAAAGTTTAGAACATTTAGAAGTATTATTTCTAATACGTTTAAAACAAAATAAATTCCAAAACAAAATTTTTAACTTACTACATTTTTCTGAAAATTTTAAAAAAGCATTCAAGATGTAAAAAACTTGATTGGTATAATCTTCTAAATTGTTCACAGGAATTTTCAGAAAAATAATTTTATCATACTAAAAATTTAACTGTATCATTTTTAGAGCCAGAAGTCTTGTCTCCTAGATTTATTTACATAAAATCCATTATATTTGCCTCTTCGCAATAAGCCTAATGGTTCTAAGGTAACTCGGAATTTCAAAACCTGAATAAATTTGAGGAGCAGCTAGATCGTCATTCGTGAGGTCGGGAGAGCTCTGGTTTCTGTTCGTGCATTTTCGGCTTTACACGAGGCTGGGCTTCGCGGCATTTAACAGAGCCGACTCATCGACACGCTGCGTTTCAATGTGTCGCTCCCAGATGGAAGAGTGGTGGGGGCCGAAAAATCCCACGTCCTGGATACACTGCCCCGCGTAGTTTAGACCCTCGGCCAGCTTGATTAGAACCGCCTCGGGTCTACCTCGCTTCTGCCCACTCTTCTCCTTCCTCAACTTATTGAAGAAAGGTTCTGCTACCTTTTCCGCTTTCTTTGGGGTCGACGTCGTTACGTCCCCAGCGTTTTGCAACCTTTAGATTTTTGCTCTGCGGCTTGGAGCAGCCAGCCTCAATGGGACTCAGGGAGAGCTCCCTCTCTCTTTTCCCGTGTTGGGGAGCACGAGCCTCCACGGTTTCTTCGGTCTGCGTCGCGTTACACATTACGGAACATTTTAGTCCAGCTTTTACGCATCCACAACGTTTACCGCATCCCATTTTACATGAACAAATGATCAACTTCGTTATGTGAGATGGAGCTGGTACCTTAGTAGTATAAACTGGAAATAAACTATTTTTTCCTCTTTTCCAATACATCCTTCATTCATACATCCTGAATGAAAGAAGTTACAGATTTGTTGAAGAATACGTATCTGTATTTGTTTAAGCTTGTTTCAGAAGGTTTAGCCTTATATAATGCAATAATGCATTGCTCCCTAACAGCTGCTTCTTAACAGTGAGTAGAATCAGGGTTTTTGAAAGTTTTCACAATATCCTGCAAGGATTCATTTATAATCAGAAAAGTAATTGTTTTAATTTTTCCCTGTCCGAAGAAGCCAGAGGTTGAATCGCACCCACTAAATGCGTGAGCAAATAAAATGGATTCCTTACTGTTTGTTAAGGACTCAGAATCTTGCAAAAGTTTCGAACTATAAATGTGGGATTTTACATTTCCTTTTCCTTCTTTTAGGAACAAAATATCATTTTCCACCGGAGAAAGAGCAATAATCAACGCGAGGAGATCCACATCCTGTCCAACTGCAACTGTTTTATTCCGATGGGATTCATTGATGGCAGCCTGCTCGATTAGCACATCGACATCGCCATTAGCAACAAGTGTTTCAAAACTTTCGTTTTGAGCTCGTTGCTGTAATTGAAAAATCAAACGTGCTTTATGTTTAAGATTATTTCGGATTTTTTCTGGAGGCACAGTTAAAACTGATTTTCCTTAAATAAAATTTCGGATGATAATTGTCTGTTATACAATTTAAATCATGTATAGTTTTACCGAAAAAACACCCCATTTCGAGGTATTTGCAAGAGAGTACTGCTACTACTTTCACTGTTACTATTCCTACTACAAGTACAAACCTATATATCACTGAATAATTACTAATAAATTAATTTTATTATTGAAAAATGGTTAAAATCGTATTTATTATTTACTCAATACATTATACATAGCCTTTAATCCGTTTTTCATCAAATGAGTCACTGATATATTTTCGGAATAATGTTTATATAATGATTAATTGTTTAAAAAATAAATAATTAATGAGCAGTATTTAAGAAGAATTGTCTGCTCTGCAATTTTAGCCCTACACATTATGAGCTAAAACCCACCCCCTTTCGAGGTATTTGCAAGAGAAAGAGCGTGCGGACTTCGAGCTCAAACTCACCCCCTACGCAGAGGGTGAATTAGTCGTGAACTGTGACCCGTAGGACAAAAATGCATAGAACACTTTTTATTCAGAATTTCATCTACTATTTTTTTGTACTCTACTATTTTTGTCGTTAGATGCGTTCTTTTCGAATTAATCACCAAGAAACAATGTTCGGGGGTTGTTTATTAGATTTAAGAGTGTTTCCTCCCACCGGTCAGAGAGAAACTCTTTTGATATTTGATTCGGATGCCATACGGAACCACCTACGATAGATATCAGAATTTATAAATTTTTTCTGGAAATGACCTGTTTTCGAGTTAATTTTACTGGACTAGTAGGCGTTCTTGTGTATAGTCAAAGGGGTTTCTGCTGCATGGAGCTTCTGGCCTCATGGTAGTACGATCCCTTGCGCTAAATTGCTTAAATCGCCGGTAAAACAAAAGCTTTAAGACAGCTTGTCATAATTAATAAACCAATCAAACAAAAATAGTAAATTGAAGGTTCGAATATTTTGGTGCATCAATTTCTGTTACGTATATTTTAAAATCATAAAACATCTTATTATTTTCTCACATAATTAAGGTATAGCTGAAGTAATACTTACACTTCTCTGTAGTGTTGAATTGACAATTTATATTTATGGTAATTCCATGGAAAAGTTTAAGGGTTTACTACTTATTTAATTATTTATCAACATTATATTTAAGTTCTGCTTTTTATTTTTTAAATTCTATAATCTTTTTCTCGTAAATTGATTAATCATAAAACCAGTAACTTGGCTGTGATTTGCATAGATCTGAAATGTTTCAATAAAAACTTACATTTCATAGTTAATCCCTACCGATAGAAATCTTAGAGTATTCTCAGCCGAAATAGCCTGGCCGGTTTGAGACTATTTGCAGGTTCGATTTGAATTATTTAATCTCAGAGATAGACAGATTTGGGTCCTTTTCAAGGTCATTTTAGAGGTCCTTTTAAGAGTGATGCGACGGTCATATAATAGTCCTTTTGCATTCGCCACGTACTGGTCGGGCAGAGATATTTACAATAGTTGGTCGTTGCTAACCCGGCTCTCCCTTTTTATATTTTTCTTCAAATTATTTACACTTTTTTTTAATGGATGAATTTTCTTATTATACTTATTTGTAATTAAAACTTATATACTAATATAAAGTTTTCGAATTGAATTTAAAAATGTTGTATTTTTTCGCGTATCTCATGCGAGAAACGTTGCATTAATTCCAATTTTAAATATTAAAAAAAAAATTAAATATCTGAAGTCATCGAAACCCGTAGGTTCCGAATTATAATGTTTTATTTTCTTAACTTTGAAATTAAAAAAAATCTATTTCTAAATTTTAATCCAAAAGCTAAACAAAGGACCCTTGAGTGTTGGCTACTCTATTGAGATAGCCTCTCTGCTTGTTTGCTTGTTATTTATGATCGTATTTTGTTTTATTTCGGAAAAGAGATTTTAATGCTTTCAAACCATTTAAAGGAGCTACCTGGACCTTTAAATATATCTACCTGAGTGTCTGCGGAGAATTTCTCAGAGCTTCGCAGAGCCTAAGAATCTACAGTATATATTCTGAGATTTCTAACGGTAGGCATTATACGAATTAAGGTTTCCATTATATTATAACGCATTTTATCTTCAATCACAACAAATTATTTTGCCTGCCTCTTTTCCAGATTATTATTATTTATTTACTATTTATTTACTATTTATTTGCTGTTATTTACAGTAGTTGGTCGTGGCTAATCCGCTCTCCCTTTTTAAATTTCTCTTCAAATTATTAACACTTTTTTTTTAATTTCATGAATTTTCTCATCATACTTATTTAAAATTATAACTTATATGCTAATATACCATTTTTTAGTTGAATTAAAAAATGTTGTCTTTTTTGGCGTATCTCATTCCATTTACGAGAAATGTCGTATTAATTTCAATTTTAAGCATTTAAAAAAAATGTTAGATATCTGAAATCATCGAAACCCGTAGATTCCGAATTATTATGTTTTAGGCTGTTAACTATGAAATTTAAGCAAATCTACTTTTAAATTTTAATCCGAAAGCTTAACAAAGGACCCTTGAGTGTCGGCTACTCTATTGATATAGCTCTTCTGCTTGTTATTTATGATCGAATTCTTATTTCAATTTCAGCCTCTCTGCTTTTTATTTATGATCCTATTTCTATTTCAATTTCGGAAAGGGCATTTTAAAGCCTTTAAAACATTTAAAAGAACTACCTAGACCTTTGAATATATCTACTTGAGTTCCTGCGGAGAATTTCTCTGAGCTTCTCTGACCCTAGAGTATCTTTAGAATATACTCAGAGATTTCTTTCAGTAGGGCAAGTATACATATTTACATTTTTTACTTTATTAATTATTGGGATTCTTGTTTTTACATATTATTTTTAATATTTCTCTTTGGATTAAATCATTTCATAGAATTAAATTCGAATTGACAGTGTACCGAAAAAATGCCAGTTATTGTTATCGAAATTTCAGTATAAATACCAATGGCTGTTCTAATTTTTTCAATATTCTGTCATTAATATTTCACTAAATTGTTATACAGATTTTACTTCTTATATTTATTCTTCTTAATTTTGTATTTAATATCATTTCTATTTTAATATAGTTTTATGTTTTATTTAAAAGACACGACGTTTGTCCTTGTGATATCTGGTATATTTTTCTGTTAAAAAATAAATGTTATTTCAGTTTCATCGTTTTGAAATAACCTAAAACTTTAATTTTCGATTAAATATAATACTTCCAATTAATAGAAAGTGGTTTTATTTTTACAAGTCTACAAAGTTTTAAATTGAAATTATTTCTTGAAAAAAAGATCCTACTCCTTCTTCATTCGATTTGGAACTGAACCACAATACTTCTGTTTTCCGGTCAGGTGCTTTTCTAATTGAGCTATTAGAGGGATCAGAATAAGACCTCTTAATTGAAGAAAATAACGGCAATTTTTAGCTGTATCTGCTGTATATATATATATATATATAATCTGCTGTATCATCAGAGATGGCACCTTACCGACAGTTGATCAAGCCTCCAAACCATGATGGCAGAAAATCTACACAATGTCGATCAAGTTAAGAATCTTCAATAACAGAAAATGCTTAACCTCTTAATCAGACTAGATGGAAAATAATATTTTCAAATTAAAATTATTTTCTGTTATTGAAGATTCTTAACTTGATCTATATTGTGTAGATTTTCTGCCTTCATGGTTTGGAGGGTTGATCTACTGTCGGTAAGTTACCATTTCTGATAATATAACAGAATCATTTAAAAATAATTACTTGTACCATTAGTATCTAGCTAAAGATTTGCGTTATTTTCTTGAATTCAGAATTCTTATTCTGGTCCCTCTAATAGATTAATTAGAAAAGCACCTGACCAGAAATTATAAGTTTTGTGGTTCGATTCCCAATTGATTGACCTAGGAGTAGGATCTTTTTTTCAAGAAATAATTTTAATTTGAAAATATTATTTTCCATCTAGTCTGATTAAGACGTTAAGCATTTTCTGTTATTGAAGATTCTTAATTTGATCGATATTGTGTAGATTTTCTGCCTTCATGGTTTGGAGGGTTGATCTACTGTCGGTAAGGCACCATCTCTGATGATATAGCAGATTCATGTAGAAAGTCTTATATAGAAAAATCTAAGACATCATAAGGATAAACGACAGATTTAAAAAAAATCTTGAAATTTATTAAAGTAGAAATTATGTTTTAAATAGAAAAGAGTGAAATTACTTGTCATTGAAAACCAAAATGAGCATAGTCTTTCGTTTAAATTTTTTTTTTTAATTACCTCTACTTAGGGGTTGAGAAGACCCCCAAAAAAATATAAAATACCACCAATTATAAAATCATTTTTCACATCAACCCCGTATCGGTAAAGAAAATCCGTGATTTTACTTTTGTATGGTTTATTTGATAGAAAAAGTACAATGAAAAATGTTTGTATATTTAGTAGTGTTTGCTATTTTTTTGTCTTCTCAACGCCTAAATAAGGGTAATTTAAAAACAAATTTTTAAATGAACTGATGCTTTGGTTTTCAATGACGAGTAATTTGATACTTGTAAGGCATTTTTATATTTTTCTCCCAGGTCGCTAGCTTGGTCCAAAGAATAGACTAAAAACATCTTATTTTAACGTCACTTATTTAGAATTCAAAGAGTGACGCTAAATTTAGCCTATTTTTTGGACCTCACTAGCGACCTCGGGAGAAAATATGTTACAGGTATCAAATTACTTGTCATTGAAAACCAAAATGAGCATCGCCTTTCGTTTAAATTTTTTTTTAATTACCTCTACTCAGGGGTTGAGAAGACCCCCCAAAAATTAAAAAATATAAAATACCACCAATTATAAAATCATTTTTCACATCAACCCCGTATCGATAAAGAGAATCCGTGATTTTACTTTTGTATGGTTTATTTGATAGAAAAAGTACAATGAAAAATGTTTGTATATTTAGTAGTGTTTGCTATTTTTTTGTCTTCTCAACGCCTAAATAGGGGTAATTTAAAAAAAAATTTATATGAACTGATGCTTTGGTTTTCAATGACGAGTAATTTGATACCTGTAAGGTATTTTTATATTTTTTCCCCAGGTCGCTAGCTTGGTCCAAAAAATAGACTAAAAACATCGTATTTTAACGTCACTTTTTTAGAATTCAAAGATTGACGCTACATTTAGCCTATTTTTTGGACCTCGCTAGCGACCTGGGAAAAATATGTTACGGGTATCCAATTACTAGTAATTGAAAAACAAAATAAACGTCGCTTTTCGTTTTTTTCTAAATTAAAAAAAATTACCTCTTCTTAGGGGCTGAGACGACCTCCAAAAAATTAAATAATAGAAAATACCACTAATTATAAAATCATTTTTCACGTCAACCCTACATCGATCAAGAAAATACGTGATTTTAATTTTGAAAGGTTTATTTTATTGGAAAAGTACAATGAAAAATGATTTTATAATTTGTGGCGTGTGCTATTTTTTAATTGTTTTGGGATCTTCTCTACTTCTAAATAGGGGTGATTTTTTTAAAGTTAAATAAAAAGAAAAGCGATGCTCTCTTCCGTTTTCAATGACGAGCAATTTGATACCTCTAAGGTATTTTTATATCTTTACCCCAGGTTCCTAGCGAGGTCCAAGAAATAGGCTGAATAAAGCCTATTTTGCGAGATATTTTTGCGTCACTCTTTAGAAGAATGAGAAATTTTAAATTCATCAGAATTTAATTTAAAAAGTAAACATTAAATATTTGAGGACAGTTAACCATTTACAATTGTTATGCTCATCAGAATTCACAGCTTCAAAGAAATCCAAATGGTTTATAAATAATTCAAATTATCCGAAAAAGTTCAAAATAATTATAGAGGTTATAGGAGTGCATCTCAGCAGCTTAGACATCGATTATGATATTACTAAAAAATGGAAAAGGAAATGGACTAGTCTTCTCGAAATTTCGGCCCTAGTCTAACTTATAAAAAATATTGGCCCAATTATCTCGAACAGGGTGGCCACATGTCAGAGGGGAAAAGTTTGTTAGGGAAGTCAGGAAAATGAAGTAGTTGCCAGAGAAAATAGAAATTTATATATATTTTTTTAATATTTTGGAAGCACTTCCTTATTAACGATAAATATTTTTTCAATGTACATTCTTTAAAAATAGAATTCAATTCTTTTTTTATTTGTAGTTATGTATTTATTGACAGTTTGGATACATGTCCTTTAGTTAATTTGATTTAATTAATTTTAGTTAATTCTTTATCAAAAAAAAATTTTTTTTGCTCCGTTAGTTTTCGAGAAAAACGGGGCAGCGCTAGCTTGCCGTCAACTCAGCGATGTCCTCTACAAAAATCGATTAACTAAAAAAAAAAAATGACGGCTAGATTTTTTGCTATTATTTTTGCTTTACACTGTGCTATTAATTTCTTTTATGTATAAGATAAACCCTTATTTAAAGAATTACCCCTGTAATGAAAAAAAGTATTAAAAAAGTGACTAGGCTAGATTTTTTTGCTTTCCAATTTGATATGAAACACTTTTGTAAAATCAACCCTTAATTTAAAAAGCTACCTCCTGTGCTGCAAAAACGTATTAAGAAAAAGAAACTATCTAGATGGAAAATACTTATAAAATATTAACACGGGTTTTTCAAAGCATAACTAAGGAGCACTATTATTCTTCACCCTTAATTGTTACAAAAACAACCCTCGTCTTTGTATCTGAATCGAAACCTGCAGACTGATGCCAAAAAATGTATACATTAACTGTTGGGACTTTTTTGTTCTCAATTCTTGCACTTTTTCTTTATTTTCCAATGCCATATCAATCGCTTTTGTAAAATTAACCCTTATATAAGAACAGCAACACCCTGTAATGATAACATATATTGAAAAAAGATGGAACTTACTTATAAAATAGTACCACTTCGCCATTCCGACGGGTACTTTTGCGGCAAACCTGCAGATCGAAAGTACAAGGTCACTCATGTATTGTACATGGACGATCTTAAGATCTATGCTAAAAAAAAGAGCAATTACATCTAGCTCTAGAGATTGTCGAACGATATACTAAGGAAATAGGAATGGAATTTAGGTTAGACAAATGCGCCAAGGTTTATTTGAAGCGAGGGAAACCTAATAGCATCCCTGAAGACCCTGAGCCACAGAGCAGCACTCAGGGTGCGACATCTATAAAAGATACTCTCCGAAGCAGATAAAAACGTCTCATCCGGCAGATTTGGTCTTCCGGACTGTGCGAGGAACAAAGTATCTGCAACGAACATGCTCATGTCCCGGTAGTACTCTATTCATTTGGAGTGGTACCATGGACGAAGATCGAGCTCAGATCCCTTGATATTGGGACACGAAAGGTTATGCACATAAATAAAAGCATGCATCTAGAGTCTTCTGTTCCGTGATCTACTGTCTGTACAAAGCAGCGGAGGGGGGCTGCTGAAACACTTGGACTTAACTTCAGTATTAGGGGTGAGCAAAATGCATAAAATCTTAGCTATTTCGAGTACTCACTCCTGAAAGCCCAGATTAACAAAGAACAAGAGAAAAACTTCCGTGTACAGCTCCTCGATAAGAGGATGCACGGCATATTCCACATAAATGTGGAGGATCAGTCAATGTAATGTGAGCTAACTTTTGCTTTCTTTAAATCACCGGGATTGAAGTCTGGCACGGAGGGTTTCATTTTGGCATGTCAAGACGGTGTCATTTCTAGCCTAACGTACTGTCGCCACATTTTGAGCCAAGATATTCCCGATGATAGCTGTTGGGCGTGCCATGCACACCCCGAGAATTTAGTATACATATTATCTAGTTGTCCAACTCATTCGGAGCAACCGACACCCAGAGGCACAATGCGGCACTAAGAGTGCTTTATTGCCATCTCTGTCACTCTTACGGGATTAAACTTAATATCTTTCTTCTAAATGCTCCTAGGGAAATCGAGTCAATTGTCGAGAATGAGAAGTGCAATATATACTGGAACTTTATATTCTCGATAATTGTGTCTGTTGTACACTCGAGGCCTGACATAATTCTTCTTGACTTCGAGAAGCGAACCATGTTCGTTATCGAATTTTCGGCACCAGCTGACAAAAGCATCATAGCCAAGGAGAATGAAAAGAATGAGAGGTATTGAAACCTTATATGGGAGTTGCGACGATTGTACCCGTAATATTCTGTTAAACTAATCGTCCTTATCATCTGCGCCCTTGGAGGTGCCAAGCTTTCACTGGTTAGTAGCCTGAAAAGCATCCCTGCGTGTGAGCAATATGCTAAAACACGCGCGGGAAAAATGCAGAAGGTTGTCGTCCTTTGGTCGCTTCGTGACCTCAGGGTGCACGAGAATTTTGCCGGATCGTCGTATTGATTCCGTTACAGAGTGTAACCACCTATGTCATGGCCGTGAGACATGGTTGTGGTGAACATTTTACCGCGATTTCACTGGGATCGGGTGCAGTGTTTCAGATTAGCACCCAGTCCCGGCAAAATCCTGCGGTTGTCCTTATGACAAACTTTTTATATATACAATGAAATTTATGTAAAAGATTATTAATATTGATATTGAATAACTTCCAATATAGGATACATTGAATTGAAAGATCATCCTCTAATTATTATTATATAAACTCCTAATCTTTAAAAACAATAATAAATTCAAATTTAAATGGATTAAAAAAATTAGGTATAAATGTTCATATTATTAATTATAAATGATTTACTAATTACATTCTAAAAGTTGGGGATAATAAATAAAAAGTTGTGTTTATTATAATAACATTTAAAATTTTTAAAAATCATTAAAACTAATGCTTACTTAAATAATTAATCTGAAACTGGAATGTGAAATTAAACAATTTTAAAGGAATACTTATAAAAGTATACTTTTAAACAATTTGCAGCTGAAAATTAATGAATGGCAGAAGGTATTAGATTTGTGTAAAATTTGACCACCCCAGTCTTTATCAAAGGTCCACGTTTTGAGACTCCCTGAATCCGAAAAACAGATTTGTGCGAATGTGTCTGTCAGTCTGTCTGTCCGTTCGTGGATGGTTTTTTTTGTTAGCACGAAAACTTTCGAAAGAATTGACTGATTCGATTTTCCTTTCGTAAACTCTTTTATTGTCTAAAAATGAAGGTCAAGTTCGTTAGCCAGCCATTTTGGATAAAAATTCAAAAAGTGAGCATATTTTGAATATTTTTGAGAAATTTTTTTTTTAATTAAAAAATTCTCTGTACGGCTATTCAGAGCATTCAAAAAGACGAACAATTCATCCTAATGACTTTTTTTTATAAAACCAAACATTACCAGAGATATAAAATTTACAGAATCCAAAAAAGCACACGAAAATGAACATTTTAAACCAGATAACGCACGGTATGATAAAAGTCAAGAAAAGAAAAATGTCCTTGAAAAGTCGAAAAGAGTTATTGAAGAGAGCATTGACGTGTGGTTAGTTATGGGAGAACAGCGGTCACCACACTACTTTGGACTCCCGCTCATGCTCGCACGACTGTTTATATCGCGCTCCTGATTGGTCTAGCTTAAATCTTTTGTAACTAAAGACTAAATCTTCAACTGATTTTTGGAAAAGGAATTTTTTATTTTTTTATTTTTTATTTTTATACAGCTATAAAAGTCCGGACACTTGAGTCTGCGGCACCCTGTATATAAATTATACATAACATTTCCACCTGGGAATTTAGTAAAGTTTAGTTACTTTTTGTGAAAAATTAAATGCTACACACAAAAAATATATACAACCGAATTGAAAGTCATCAGTAGGGTGACCAAATAGCTTGATAGGACGCTTAATTCAAACGTGTCAAATTGGGCAAGGAGTGTGGAAAGATAATTGAGGCCACGCACACCTGGCCTAATTTGGCGCGTTTTTTGAAAATGGTAAATGTTTATTACTCTAATACATGAATAAATTGTACATATAACAATAAATATTATATTATAAATAATTATGTCACAAATAACTATTTCAAGATCAACGTTTTTATTTAAGGAATATAGTAGTGTAATACGTAAATTTTGAAAAATGATTGCATTTTAATAAATGACAGCTTATTATTCCGGGAAAAAATGCTTACAACTCTAGTGTT
Organism: Belonocnema kinseyi; assembly: GCF_010883055.1. Lineage (NCBI taxonomy): Eukaryota > Metazoa > Arthropoda > Insecta > Hymenoptera > Cynipidae > Belonocnema > Belonocnema kinseyi. The sequence continues at coordinate 25,692,436 of NC_046659.1, read as the reverse complement.
TCCAATTTTAAAAATATCTAGGTAGTCTTAAAATATAATTATTTGTTAAAAAAATCGCTTCTTACAAAAATTGTTCTAATGATTTAGAGCCATAGAAGAAGCCATAGAAGCCATAGAAAAATTGACTTTCATATTCGGAAACAGAAGAGTTGTAGAGAATGTTTTTCTGGAAAAAATAAGGCATCATTTATTAAAATGCAATCATTTTTCAAAAATTGGTAAGAAGCGTCGGTCAGAAAAAATTCAATTCCAAAAAACATGGTAAAAAATTATCTTTCTTTGTTGTGAATTTTAACATTTTTAATAAAATATAATGTTTTTTATTTGCAATGAGATCAGTTATAATATTTTGATTCTTAAAATGATAGCAAAACTGTTTTTCTTCTTCAGATTTCTGACTTTTCGCACGACAACTACCTTATCTGTCTCAAGTGACATTCGATTACGTTCATCACTCACTGAGGTAAGAGAAAAAATACGCTTGCAATCCGCGCTATGTTCAGGAATGGCAAAAAAAGTGCTATTCTCAAAACTTCGGAATAGCCCAGTCAATGAAGGATTTGAGAACAAAATTCGGAAAAGAAGCATTTTTTCCATCGATCCTTTGGGGATGGCTTTATAAAGATACTGTAAAAAGTCCCCAACCATATGTGCACGCCACCGCAGTTTGTATTGGAGAAAATGTATGTGTATGTTTTAAAAAAACTGCGTTTAAAAAAATTATTAATTAAACTGCGTTTAAAAAAAATATTACTATTTTGACCTAAAAATTGGGAAATATATTGTGTAAATATTGAGCAACAATTGATGAAAGTTTCTTGTTAAAAGCATTCTTTTAAGCATACCAAATTGTACACTGTAGTTGAGCAGATTTTATACTTATAATTTTTAATGCAAATGAGTTGGTCGGTTTTTTAAAACGCAAAACTGCATTTGCTCCAATACAAATGGCCTGATCTATTTCCTACGTTCTTTCTCGGATATTTTCAGTTTTTATTTTATTTGTTTAGAAATCGCACAATTGTACAGATAATCCAATTTTATAGCATAGCCGTTAACAATGCGTCAACGACAGTTCGTACTTTTTTGTGCACTATAAAATTGCGAGCATTTTTCTACATGACCATATTTGACCTATAATCAACCGGTCTTGAGTTATTTTGAAAAAACACTACGAATAGAAATCTCTGAATATTCACTGAAGATTCTCAGGCTCAGAGAAGTTTCAGAGAATATTCTCCACAGGCGCTTAGGTAAATATTTTTAAATCTCCATATAGCTTGTTCAAATGCTCTGAAGGCTTTAAAATGTCCTTTACGAGATTGAAACAAGAATTCGATCATTAATAACAAGCAGACATTCTATTTCAATATAGTAGCCGACACTCACTAAGGTTTCTTTGTTAAGCTTTCGGATTAAAATTAAGAAATTAATTTTTTAAATTTCAAAGTTAACAGTCTGAAACATAATAATTCGGAATCTACGGGTTTCGATTATTTCAGATATCTGACATTTTTTTAATGATGAAAATTGGAATGAATTTAACGTATCTCGTAAATGGAATGAGATACGCCAAAACAGTTGATGACGCCCAATTATTAAAGATAATTCTGTCCGCCTGATACGTGACGAATACAATTGGACCATTATATGTCCGTCGCATTACTCTTAAAAGGACTTAAATCTCTGCCCTAGCGGAAGAAACGGAAAGAACCGAAAAGAAGTTTCTATTCCGACTCTTTCCGAATTGTATGGGAACTTTGCTTCCGATTTCTTTCCTAACGCCTCTCTTTCCGAAGGTTTCCGACATGTTTCTGAACTTTCTCTGAACTTTCCCACTGCATCTACTTTTTTCTGAACGTTTCAGATTTCTTTCTTAATAAGTGTTGCAGTGTTCTTCTAAATTTAATTAATTCTACTCAAATCAATGGACTTTTTTTATTTTGTGATATTTTTCTAATGTTTTCAATTCACTTAATTGTGTTTTAAATTCACATAAAATCTTATCCCGATGCTTTCCGAAAGTTCACCTGTGTCCCACTGTTTATGTTCGTTCCGAATGGATCTGATTTCTTTCTGAATAAATGTGAAATGTAAATTATAAAATATTAAATTTTGTATTAATTATACATTTATATATTTTTTTAAAATAAATAATTATAATAAATAATAACATATAATTTATTAATAAATTAAAAAGATTAAAAATTAATGAATTGAAAATTAATTAAAATAAATAAATGTATAAATATAATGAAATATAAAAGGAAATATTATATATATTAATCGACAACCAAAAAAAGTGTTTAAAAAAGTGTTTAAAAAAGTGTTTTTATTATCAACTATAAGTTGTTGTATTTTTAATAAAAAAAAAATTGGCTTAAAAGGACTCCATGGTTCGTAACCAGCTGCTTGACCTGCTCTTTGGGGGCCTATTCCATCCGATTCGATTCCCGACAGTACCGTCTTCTACAAGCTACACTAGCTACAGCGAACGTGGATGCGAACCATGGAGCAAGCAGTAGCAGGTGCAATTACAAAGGGAGACATGAGAAAGAGATAGAAGAGCCAGTGCAGAGCAAAGTACTGTTAGAATATGATCAATTATAAATTCAGACTTGAAGTGCAGAGCAAAGCAGTGTTCAAATTTGATCAATTTTAAATTCAGACTTGTAGCTTTTATAAGATTCAATTTTGCTGTAAATTCTGAACAAAAGTACAAAGTAACAGAAACCAAAAAAACATGGATAAAAACAATAGAAAAATCCTTCGTTAAAAAATAGTGTTGGCCCTGAAAAGGGCCGATTTTTGTCCTGAAAAGGACAATTTATCTCCAAGTAAATAAATGCTCTAGTACCTCATTGAGGATAGACGTATCTAATTGCTTCTAAAAGGCTCAGAAAAATTTCGTCGCTGCTGTTGAACACATTTCTCTAAACATACTCAACTAAATAATGTTCAGTCCGGCTAATTTTAACACTACTTTGCTCTGCACTTCAAGTCTGAATTTATAATTGATCAAATTTTAACACTACTTTTCTCTGCACTACCTCTTCTTTCTCTTTCCAATGTCTCTTTTTCTCATTGCGCCGCATTCATGTTCACCATGGCACTGTAGCTTGAAGAAGACTGTACTGTCGGGACTCGACTCGGACGGAACAACAGGCGTCTAGGGCACGCGACTGTTGGTTTTTGCGCTTCGCGCCTTATATTGTATTTATCTCGCGCTTCGCGCTCGATTATGTATTTACCTCGTGCTACGTGCTCGGTGTTTATATTTTCGCACATTCTTGCGCAAACATTTTAAAATTAAGACTCAAAACATCCACCACTGTAATTTTGTCATTGTGAATTCTATTTCGTTAAAAGAGCTTAGCTTGAGAGTTTGAGAGCACCTACGGCACGCGACTGATGGCAATCGCACTCCGCACTTGGTCTTTGCATTTCTTCCGCATTCGGGCACAGACCTTTTAAAATCAAAGGTGAACGGACCAACAACTGTAATTTTGTGATTTTGAACTTTCTTTTGTTAAAGCTCTTTTGGCTTTAACGAACACATTCTCATCACGTATCTCGTGCTTCGCACTCGATTTTATCCAACATGTCAACTTTTTTACATTATACACAACACTTTTATATCTATTATAATACATTTTTTATGCAACTCTGCCTGGGATTACTTATTAAAAAATTGCAAAATAAAAAGCAAATTGTATTTATCATGATTATTTTTGTATTTGTTTCTTATTTTGCATTCAATTGTATTCTAAGCTGCTCTGAAACATGTATCATTTCAATAAACGTATATCATTACAATTCATATTATGCATATAAATTGAATAATACTAATTCTTATTTCCTTGCTTTTATAATTTTTTTTTTATTTTTAATATTGTTTTTTACGATTCAGTATAAACTACTGCGCATCTGCATAGGGTTTAATACAGGAACCTATATATTTTTTGTTTTTCACGACTAAAGCAAAAACTACGTGTCCTATCAAAAATTATAGCTCTTTTTTGGATGAACAATTTTTGTCCCATTTTTTTCGTAGCTTATATCGAAAAGTGATTCGTTATAAATTTGTGGTTCTTTCCAGGGCGCGCAATTTGAGCTTTTTCATTTTTTTCGTATCTTACATAGTTTGACCAAAAAATGAAATTTTTGAATTTTTTATTATTTTTGGTACGATCAAATTTGGAATGTTCAACTTTTCGACCAAATTAAAAAAGTTGTTATCATAGTCCTGTAGGGCTTTCAAAAAGTAAAGTTTTTTTTTCTCTTGACTTTTTTTCATATAATGCTTTGTTTGGCTTAAAATGTTCATTTTAGTTTGTTTTTTTGGAGTTTGAAAATTCTCTAACTCTGATAATTTTATTTTTATAGAAAAAAGTCATTGGGATAAATTGTTTGAGTTTCCGAGTACTATGAACAATCGTACATAGAACTTTTAAATCTTGAAAAAATGTAGTTTCAAAAATTTTTGTTACGATCAAATTTGGAATTTTCAACTTTTCGACCAAATTAAAAAAGTTGTTATCATAATCTTGTAGGGCTTTCAAAAAGCAAAATTTTTCTTCTGACTTTTTTCATGTCACGCTTTGTTTGGCCTAAAATGTTAATTTTAGTTTTTTTTTTATTTTGAAAATTCTCTAACTCTGATCATTTTCTTTTTATAGAAAAAAGCCAGAACGATAAATTGTTTAAGTTTTGAAGTAGTATGAACAACCGTGCATAGAATCTTTAGATCTTGAAAAAATGTGGTTTCAAAATTTTTTTGTACGATCAAATTTGGAATTTTCAACGTTTTGACCAAATTGAAAAGTTGTTATCATAATCTTGTAGGGCTTTTAAAAAGCAACATTTTTCTTTTACAGACTTTTTTTCGTATCATGCATTGTTTGGCCTAAATTGTTCATTTTAGTTTATTTTTTTGGATTTTGAAAATGCTATAACTCTAGTAATTTTTTATTTTTCGAAAAAAGTCATTAGGATAAATTGTCAAATTTTTTGAATTCTATGAACAACCGTACAGAGAATTTTTGAATTTTTAAAAAAGTGGTCTGAAAAATATTCAAAATGTGCCCACTTTTTGAATTTTCATACAAAATGGCTAGCTAACGAACTTGACCTTTAGTTTAGAACATTAAACGAGTGTACCAAAGGGCAATCTAATAGATTACTTTTTTTTTTAATTTCTCATGTTCACAGAGAGACAGCAATACATACAGACATACACCCGAGTAAAAATGCTTCGACTTGAGTTCGACTTGGTTATGTCTTGAGTTCGTCTCCAAGGCATCGATGCCTGGTTGCGTCTCAAAACTGAATCGAGACACAGGCCTTCGTCTTACTTTTATGGCCACGACAGGTAAAACGGCGTTTACTTGTCTTAAGTCGAGTCTTGTCTTGTCTTGACTAAGACGACGTTTACCTGACTCAAGACGAGCCTTGTCTTGGCTGAGATTATCGAACATTTTTTGGCTCATAAATGATATTAAAATTGATGAATTAAAAATTTGTAATGATTAAATTAGTTATTTATAATTTAAAAATTCAAAATCGGTGAGTCTGAACGAGTATAACCTTTAAAAATTTTCTTCAAAAAAATAAAAATTGTAATTTTCTAGAAGGATCTCCTAAGCCATTAGAAATACGTGAAAACAAACAGCATTTTCGGTATCATCGTCAAACAAGCACAGTGGGTGTAAATATAGAATTATATATCGCTATTTTAACTTTATCTTATATATATATACCATTCGGTTCGGTTTTGATTCCTCTAGAATCAAACTGAAGGGCCTATGATAAAGCCACCGAACGCGCTCTCGGGTTGCGGATAGAGGGTCCCTGTACCAAGGGTTTCTGCTGAATATGGTTACAAAAATAAATAGGCAGTCGCGGACAATTGTCCAGGGGTGGTCCCGA
>NC_046659.1:25658245-25686408 GCF_010883055.1 Belonocnema kinseyi | reverse complement strand
AATGAAAAGAAAGAGAGGTATCGAGACCTTATAAGGGAGTTGCAACGATTGTACCCGAAATATTCTGTTAAACTGATCGTCCTTATCATCGGCGCTCTTGGAAGTGCCAAGCTTTCACTTGCTAATAGACTTGAGTTCGACTTGGCTATGTCTTGAGTTCGTCTCCAAGGCATCGATGCCTGGTTGCGTCTCAAAACTGAATCGAGACACAGACCTTCGTCTTACTTTTATGGCCACGACAGGTAAAACGGCGTTTACTTGTCTTAAGTCGAGTCTTGTCTTGTCTAAGACGACGTTTACCTGACTCAAGACGAGCCTTGTCTTGGCTGAGATTATCGAACCTTTTTTGGCTCATAAATGATATTAAAATTGATGAATGAAAAATTTTTAATGATTAAATTAGTTATTTATAATTTAAAAATTCAAAATTGGTGAGTCTGAACAAGTATAAACTTTAAAAATCTTCTTCAAAAAAATAAAAATTGTAATTTTCTAGAAGGATCTCCTAAGCTATTAGAAATACGTGAAAACAAACAACATTTTCGGTATCATCGTCAAACAAGCAGAGTGGGTGTTATATAGAATTATATATCGCTATTTTAACCTTACCTGATATATATATATATTAAACAGACACATTCGTAAAAACCTGTTTTTCGGATTTAGGGGGTCTCAAAACGTGGACATTTGACAAAAACTGGTAGGGTCAAATTTTACACAAATCTGATACCTTCTCTGATGAGAATGTAAAAAAGATAAAACAGATTAATTTTTGACCAAAAAGATGCAAATTCCACCTAAATATATGCATTTTTTGACAACAACAGAAAACAAATGTTCAACCAAAAAGAATGACTTTATGAATTGTCGTATAAAGAATTTTCCAAAAAACGTAGAACTAGAAACGTAGAAACAGAAACACTACTAAATAGTGTATAACCTGAAATAGAAATTTAGTTTCCATTTAAACAATACAAACATTTATCAGTAAATGCATAGTTTTTAATATTTTATCTATTAATTCTTAATCTAAAATACCACACAGCTTAGTTCAAGGCTCAGTTTCTTTGATGTTAATTCCAACTTTAAACGTTTCAATTTTTAAAGTGTACTTTTTTTAATGATAGGGCTACGAGTACAAAAATTTCGGCATGAATTTCAGAACGAAAGGGCTCTATATATCGATATTTTTGTACGAATAGCTGGATGTTTTCGGTACATGTTTTGTATCGTTCACAGGGGCTAAAGCCTTTACGCCTTTCTTACAATTATTTATTAAATAGATTTGGCTAATTAATAGCTAAATGTATATTTATTTATAGCGAACCGAAAGACCATTTTAGTAACCATTTCAATTGAAGTTAAGGTTTAAATTTTAAGCTACTGTAACCGAGAATTTTATTCTCAATTCAAATTGACTTATTAGCCCTTATTATAATACCTTCTTATACAAGATAACAATTTGCTTTTGAATTTATAAAAATGTAAAGAATTGTAGGTAGACACGATGGTGAAAAGAAATACAAAATATTTAATGAAAAAACAACAAAATCAATGGGATCTAACAGGAGTATCAAAATTGCTACGACCTCTCGTCCCAAATATACCCCTGCTTTTCTTTACGTCTCTACTATCCGTTCACGATAGGAAGGCCCCTCCAAAACAGCTGCACGTTTTTGTAATTTACACGTAAGAAAAAATTTGGATAAAAACGCAGCTTATACCATCATAAAGCTTACTTTATTGCGATTCATATAAGGCCCCATTTGTTTATGTGAAAAAATTGTTTCGGAAAATATCCTTCGCGAAAGGACGAAAACCGTGGTTTTTTTGCGTCACTCTCTCCTTGCTTGACTTTCGATGACGATTTCTTTTAAACGAACGATTCAAAAAATTTGAAAAAAAATCATGCAGATGCTTTCATATTTTGACTATGCATATGTGGAAATAAAATTACAATATATTAAGAACAATTAACGTAAAATGCATTTAAACATAATTATGCTATCTCTCATAATATACGTAGTAGAGATTTGTATTTTTGATTGAATTGCTTGGAAAATTTCAACAAATACAATCGAATAAAAATTAGGAATGACAATCTTGAAACATATTAATTAATAACAAATAATCCTGGAAGAAAAATTGCATGGTAGTGTGGGTGTGAGGACACAGCGTGGTACCAAATCTGAAGGGTTTACTCATAGAAAAAAAATAGCTACTGCACGAAAAACAGGAATAGATACTTTCATCCCCAAATAAAAGTAACCTTTCCTCTTTTAAAAACTTGATGAATGAGCGGACCCCCCAACGTGACCTTTAGCTATGGTATTCAATACTCGGCATTGTCCATAGTGCCCTCACACCCACACTACCATGCAATTTGTCTTACAGGATTATTTTTTATTAATTAATATGTTTCAAGATTGTCATTCCTAATTTTTATTCGATTGCACATAAACAAATGGGAACTTATATGAAGCGCAATAAAGTAAGCTTTATTATGGTATAAGCTTTGTTTTTATCCGACTTTTTTCTTACGCGTAAATTACAAAAATGTGCAGCTGTTTTGGAGGGGCCTTTCTATCGTGAACGGATAGTAGGTTTAATCCTTCAATTCAAAGGATGGGGTACTCTAGGAATTTACTGAAGCTAACAGAAGATATTGACTACAAATTTCCAGGGCACTTTCCTTCCATAAAGTTCTAGGTTCTTTGATAGAACTTTAAATTTTAGATTTTTCAGACCATCCAGATGCAATTTATTTTTAAGATTTTCAAAACAGGCACCAAAAATCATTTTCTGAGACTTTATGTATCTATACGTTTCATCAAATTCTGTGTCGAATGATATATACTTTGAAGAGACCGTTTTACTCAACGCTTTTTTCCTGACAGTTTGGACTCCCCTCTTGTAGCTTTTTCTATGCAAGGTCTGTGTAAGTTTAACATTCGAGTGAACCTCGTGGTGCACCCCCCCCCCCCTGGAATTAACAATTTTTTAACGGCCTCGTATGTAATATTTATTTTTCTCTAGATCTTATTGAATCACCGAGTGATTAGGAATGTACATTGTCATTAAATAATTAAATCCCCAAGATTAACTATTTTTTGAAGTTCCTTAAGACGATATTGCGAAGAGAACTGAAGTATTTTGATGTATTCTTAAGTTTTAAATATGTACATAATATATTTATCTTAAAAATGGTATTGTAATTTTTTTGTGGATAATGTCAATTTCTCAATTTACAAGAAAAAGCCATAAAAAATAAAACTCGAAAATGATTTTCAAAAATTATGAAACTCAATTAGTAATTTGGAGAGATAATTAGATATCTTTCATGAAATATTCTTATAATAAAGATTATAATTAAATTTAATGTTAGTAATTTCAAGACGTTTGAAACCAAACCTTTAAAAGTGCTACGTTGTTTTTGTTTTAGAAATCGAGCACGATAAATACCCATATTAGAATATCAATTGCCAATATCACGTCATGGGCAATCATTAAACAAATAAATATTAATCAATTTTATCTAATTTCAACTGTAAATATTTATGAAAATATCAGAAAAATATTTGTCTTGATTTAAAGATACTGTTCCTTTAACATAATTTTCTTTATTCAACCAAAATATACTTCCAAATGAAAAAAGTCATCTCCAATTAAAAAAAGATCTGTATTCAAACAAAAAATTATTGTTTCAAATAAAGAATCTTCGAATCAAATAAGACCGTGGCTACAGGTACTGAAATTTCGGTACAGATAGGTGGATTTTTTGGTACAAATGGAGATGGAAAAGGGTCTACTTCTGCCGAAAGTTCGATTTGACCGATTTTTTCGGTACTTAAAGACACTTCCATCAAATAAACTTTCTTTCTACTGAAAGCTAGTGAATATATTTCTGTAATTCACAGAACTTTTTTTTGCATTGAAAAGTTTTTTCCGATTTTTGATAGTGACATTTTTGTTTTTAATCTCGATAGTGTTTATTTTCTAGAGGAGATGACCTACTTAAGACAAAAAAATTAAAGGAATAGATGTTAGATCCTTTATTGAAGATAGAACTTTCAACGTTTCGAGAGTATAACACACTCTTCGCCAGGAATAAAACTTCATTGAGGCGATTTAAGTTGTAAAATTTAAAAGAACCATCCTCTCAGGTTTTAATTCTCAATTAATTAGTCTGTTAAAAAAAAAGAAAAAACATTTTTTTATAATAAAAATATTATGAAACTTTAGGAGATAATTATTAAAAATTAAACGAAAAAAATTTGACATTGTGTTACAAATGAGGTTACAAAATATAATTCAATTGTTTTGTTACCTGGATGTCATTTTTGATGTTTGTTAAAAAATTTTGTTATAAATTTTTTTCGGTTAGGATTAATGTTTCTTCAAAATTGTGAAGATTGTTCAATTGTATAGCAAAGGTGTACAAATGGTGTACAAAGGATAATATATTAGTCGTGTAACTATAATTTCGAAGTAAAATTTTCAATATGAAAAAATATGGAAGTTGAATATAATTGATAATTTCATCTAATTGATTATTTAACTAGTAAGAATGGAGTCTGAAAAATTGGGAATCAAATCAAAGGATCTAAGATTATGTTATATAAAGAACTATACTGTTTGAGATCAGTTACTATATTCAGGCATTTATCACCTTCATTTTTAATAAAAGAACATTTCAGCTCCCAATCTTTTAAATTTATTAGGCTCATGGTGTAAAACTTGAACATATATCCAGTCTATTTCATGATCAGACTGAACCTGGTATTTTGCTATCACTTTATGGTTTATTGGACTCTGTCTAAAATTGTCATGATGTTCTTTAATCTTAGTGTTCAGTAATCTTCCAGTTTGACCTATATAACACTTTTCACATTCTAAACATTCAATTTTATAAACTACGTTTGTCAAATTAAAAGTGTCTAAAACATCTTTGCCTAATTTTATGAAACTGTTAAATTTAGAATTAACTCTAAAAACTGTTTCCATATCAAAATCTTTCAGAATTCTTTTTATTTCAAACGATAAACTACCATGGAAAGGAATAGACACGAGAAATTTGGACTCAAAATAATTTACTGTTCCTAAATTTAAGTGTGATGTATTGTGTTCTTGAAGTGTTTTTAATTTGTCTTTAAGTTGTACTTGAACAAATTTCTTAGAATAATTATTTAAAAAGAAGATATTTTCAATGAAATCAATATTAGTTTTGTGAAAAGACTCATGTGATAATTTATACATAGTGTCAACTAAATTTTTAATAGTAGCTATTTTATGATGAATTGGATGGTTAGAAAGAAAATTTATATATCTACCTGAATAAGTGACCTTCCTATACCAATCAATAATGATAGTTCCATCATTAATTTTTATGACTAACATTTAAAAAAGGTAAAGAAGTATAGTTTCGATTTCATAAGTAAATTTTAGTCTTGAATGATAAGAATTGAACTTTGATACAACGTACTTTAATTTATTTTGTGATAACATCATAAAAATGTCAGTGACATATCTAAAAAATGTGTGCAGATTGAAATCTAAAATTTTAATAACAGTATTTTCTAAGTCTTGTATGACTAAATCCGCCAAAATAGCTGAAATTGGAGAGTCCATGGGGGTACCATGAACCTGTCTATAATAATCATGTTAAATTGAAAAACTGTTTTCGTCATTAAGAATTCTATTCCTTTTTCAAATTCATTTAATGGTAAGTCATTATAATTCTTTATATTTATCCATCTGCTGAGAGCACTACTTTTAACCAATTCTATTGGAAAATTTGTAAATAAAGATGAAACATCTAGTGAAACCATAATGTGATCTAGACGAAGAGTTTGCTTAGTGATTAGGTTTTTGAATTCAAAAGATTTTTTTATTTGTGTTTTAGGAGGTATTAAATATTCTTTAAATATGTTGTAAATAGTTTTGTCATTTTGAAAGTTGGAGAATTGATTAAAGAAACAACAAGGCGGATAAGACAATTCGTTTTGTGTCTTTTAGGTAAACCATATATTCACGGGATGTTTGTATTGTGAACCAAAATATCCTTTCGTTCTATTTTTTTTCCCCCAAATAACCACTAGTTCTCCAAAAGTCTAATAATTTAAAAGTTTCTCTTTTCAGTTTAATTTCAGGATTAATATTTAAATTTCATATGCTGTGATATCATTTAATAATTCATTCATTTTGTTAATATAAGAATCCTTATTAAGAACAACTGTAACATTACCACTCGCTGCGCTAGTGCTGCTTTGACACAGCTGATACCAGACTGATACGTATGTCAGACCAAATATGTTTATTTGCATTTCAATTGCAAACATTAGTTTTTGCATGATTGGTGCATAATGTTCGTGAGCGATTTTGGTTGTTTTTTCCCACTTTGATAAATATAAACCTCATAACTAGCCCATTGACAACATTGCAAATTGCTTGCAGGGTTTGACGACAGCGCGGTCGGTACTTCTCCAAAATAGAAATTAAAAAAAAATTTTTCACCATTCTAATTATTTAGGATCAGAGACAAATTCTTGCATGCCTTCTATTTATCGTGCCAAATTTTTAACATGATTTCTCATTCCGTGTGGACGTAAGTTGGGAAAGAAAACTTCCACTGGTATTTTCTTCAAAAAAATGTTTTCTCGAAATTTCCACCGGAACAAAGCAGAGGCATGGACTTTATTACCTCCTCTTTCATTTCCCAAACTTTCAGAGCGATACCTCATTTCGTTTAGACGTAAGTTGGGAAAGAAAAATCGAAGACCAGGTTTGGTCACGAGACCCTCTCGTCACATGGCCTTAATGAAGTTATATTTTATCTTCAATAAAGGATCTAACATCAACTCAGACGAAAAAACACCAACATCATATCAACAACATCGATTTACAATAAGTATGTTTTTATCTTTTTAATGCTTAAGAGTAATCTCTCATACACTTTTAACATTATTGACATAAGCTATAAGATGTACAGTTAGATCTATGCATATTGTATAGCAAGCCCAGGTGTAATATATATAGTTATTAGATTTTTTTAAATCGGAATATATGTATCTATAATTAAGTATATATAATTATTGGCGAGTTTTCAGGTGCATTGTGTTATATTTCTTGATTAAGACAAAAAATGTCAAAAGCTTAAATATAAAAAGCTCCTTTTTTAAAGATAAAACAATGCTGTTAAATGGTCTTATTTATCGAAAATATTATGAAAAAAGTAACAAATTGAAATTTTTAGCCAAACGACATGGGATGCGAAAAACAGTTCCATGTGGGCGAATTGCAGTTTTTAAGAAGTAATGTAAAAAATTTCAAATCATTTCTTAGTAGGATTTTTTATTTTGTTTTTATTAATCAAAAAAGGTGTGCAAAAAAAACGAAAATTCAAATTTGGAATCAAACGGCGAATGATACTGAACAAAGTTTCAGGGAGAAATGGCAGTTTTTGAAAAGTCCTACAACATTTTTTTTCAACCATTTTTTGGATAGGACTTGCCATTTTGGTTTTATTTATCCAACAACTGATATAACATTTCTAAATTTTTAAAACTAAAAACGAAAATTTCCATTTAAGGCTTTCACGCCCCTATCTCTTATGACGGTTTAACGTTTAAAAGGACTGCAGCCTCCAAGGCTTTGTATAATAGCTACGTCTCTTTACCTGGTGTTGAAACAATTATGTTTGAAATACCTCTTGTATTTCAAAATGTTTTGACATGCCTCTTATATTTTAAAATGTTTTGAGATAAAATTTCGACCCACCCTTAATTTACCTTAAAATATTTTCTGATCTAAAGAAGTAAATAGATACTTTTATACAGCACGACCTAACCCTGTTTTTAGGTAAATTTTTGGTACTTCTGTGCACAATTTCGTCACAATTTATCTTTTTTACCTTAAATTTTCGTGAGGAATTGTAAATTAGGAAAGAATAAAATTCATTTACACACAAAAAATATTAAAATAAACTTTTTTCCTCAGCTGAACAAATAGACCATGCAAGTTTCTTAAAACTCGAGTTGTCGAAACCGATTATTAAAAAATTATTCTTATGCGAAGAAAAACGAAATTTTTTTGCTTGTATTTGATTAGAACGGTTACAGTTTTAAATTGAATAGAATTATTTGCTTCATGAGAAAGCTAATTTATTTATAATTCTTCAATGGATTGAAAGAAAATCTATATCCATTTTAAACTAACCTGTTCTCTTTTTTCAACCAAAACAGTTATTTCATTTAAGGGCATGTGATACTTAGAAAATTGTCGATTTTACCTGTTTTAGGTTCCCCCGGCTTTTTTCTAGAATAATAAATATTTTGTCTCCACATACTTTATTGTGTTTTTTTATCAAAATTTTTTGATATTGCTAACAACATGCGTGTATATTTCGAGGTTATGTGTGTTACAATTCACCCGAGCGTTACTTCCAAACTACACAATATTTTTGGCCGAAAACTTTGGACTTACAAATAAACATAGTAACTAATTTCCCGGAACTAACCTTGTTTGCAGGCAATAAAAAAAGTTTATTTCATAATTTTTTCCAGATTATCGGAAAGGCAGAGATGAAAAACGACTTAACCTCAAAATAATGCATATGCATAAAATTTTTATTTAGCACAATACATTTTTTTGTTATTATCCCTCAAAAAAGAGTCTAGGGACGTCCGTTATGATATTTTATAGCATCTCCGAATTCAGTTTTTAAAAATTTTCATTTTTGTGGAAAAAAGCCGGGGAAACTGTAAGTGTCACATGCTCTTAAAGAAATGTAAAGGTCAAATAAAAAATTATATTTCTTTGATTTAAAGAAATTTTTCATTTGAAGCAATCAAATATTTGTTCAATTCAAAGAAATATTCGATTTAAAGGAACGACATATTTCTTTAAATCTAATAAACAAAATTAAAAAATGAATTTCTTTAAATCGAACAAATGTTTCTTTGACCGTATATCAATACTAGAATTTCTTTGATTTAACACAACTTTTTTCTGGGTGTAATTTATTCTGCATCGTCAGAGGGTTCCCATGCGAAGCCGTGAGCAAATAAAAGTTATTAAAGCAAAACTGAATATCGCTGTATCATATTAAACTTAATTTCCAAATAAAATGATTGCAAGTAAATTAGTGGGTCGCGCACGAAGCACACGTATGAGCTTCTACTTCGGTTTAAAAATTTTTCCGTTTTGTTCGAGGCTTTTGATTTTGACTCATGAAAATCCTTCATGTTCTGCTTTTTATGCAATAAAAAATGTATGATGTTTGTTATTGAGTTTTCAAATTAAGTTAGGAATGAGTCTATTCATACTTTCGGATTGAAAGTGCAAAATTATTTAAGAATAATTTTGAGAAATGCGATTGTTTGAGAAATAAATCGAAATTATGAAATTATTTACCAAGAGTTCAAATCTGGCCGAATTTTAGCGTCCGGAATTTCCCAAACTAATTAACATACTGCACCAAAACATTAGAGCCTCAGTTCCGTCTCGTTTTCTCGTATCACCCTTCATCAGTATCGCCTCGGTTTTTCCGAGGAATGCGACAGATGTGCACTAGTGGAGCGCACAGCTCGCGGGAACGTTCTTTTGCCACTCTGAAGCGCTAATGCTTATTAGCGTTTTTTAATGAATAGTTAAAGTTGAAGCATGATTACATATTATACTTTTTTGTCGATTCCTGAATAATTTGATATCAAACACGACTATGTTTCGATTTTTTAAAAGATTTAAGTTCACTGTATTGGTATTTCATTTTGTGCCAATGAAACATTTATTTTGCTAAGTATAAAAATAGAATATATGAAACAGATATGTAAAAAGACATATATTTGCAAGCCATTCATAATGACATAATAATTACATAATAATTACTTTATCTCAACGTTGAATGCAGCTTCTTCTTTCTTAAAAAATCCGCCCGCCTCGCTGGCACAGTCTAATGGCGCGCGGCTCGCGAGCTTGAGCGCGCCCAAAGCGCGTGTCTATCGCATCTCACAGTTCGCATCTACATGGCCGCGTAACGCATTATTCTGTCTCTTTCTATCTGCACGTTTTACTGTGAAAGAAAGAGACAGAGTATTACGTTTGACGCCGAGCGCAGCCGAAAACGGGTCTATGTAGAACTAGTGTCAGTAATCGGTTACCCCGTGTTCCGCGCTCAAGTATTGATTCTTTGCACTCGGAATGCTTAAATTAAACTTTAGCGAAAAAATCTCTTTCAGATCCCAGTTTTGTATGCATCCTCAGTCTGAGTTTTCTACCTAATTAAGTATAATTGAAGAGTACATTCCTCAAAGCTCTGTAGGCTTTGAGGTAAATTATCATTGTGACGCTTGCGCTTTGCGCACGATTCTCTTTTGCCATAATATTGGAATTTTCTGTTTGAATATGCATATTCATTTCGACATATAAATTAGAAACGACTTCTATTGAAAAATAGTTTAAAGAAATTTTGCAGGAATGTTTAAAAGCTGAAATTTCTTCCAAAAATTGTCCCTGTATTTCTCGTCATTTGGCTCAAAATGTGAATTTTCGAGAGATTACATATTATTTTGATAAATAATAACATTTCTAAGGACTTTTTAAAAGCTGCGATTCATCCATACAACTTTTTTCCGTATTTGGCGTGGTTTTGCCGAAAATTTGCATTTTCTTTTTTTATATAGTAATTTCAATAAATAAAAACGAAATCACAAATCCTAGCCATAGTCAAAACTTCATTGTCGGCTTGAGGGTGTCTCAAATCGTGGAAATCGTTTAAACACTGAGGTGTGACATTTCGGCCTATTATAATACTTTCACAACCGTAAATGATGAGGATGTAAAAATTATTCCATATTTTAATGAGTGAAGACTTATTTTATGCATTAGAATTGTAATTTTAATTACAAGTTCTAATGTAATTTTTTAATTTTTTATCTAAAAATTATTTCTATTAGAACGCTTTCTATTTAAAATTGTGAATTTTATTTTTTTTAATGTCCTAGTTTTCATGGTTTAAATTGAAAATAATTTATCATTGAAGGCCTTTAATTCCAAATTATATAATCTTTATCGGCTAAATTCGATTTATTTTAACTTTGCAAGCGTTCCTCATTTAAGAGATCAATTAAATAAATTCAAAAATTATTTGATTTTTATCCTTGCGAAATAATAGCAAAGGTTTTATATAAAATACTGCAACCTTACAATTTATACATTTGTAAAGAAAAAAAAAAGTTTCGAATAATAGTCAAAATTTAGTACAAGTTTAATGGAGTTATTTTATACATACCCTACGGAAAGAAATCTCTGAGTTTTCTTTAGCGAAACAGCTTGGCCCATTTGAGTCTATAAACAAAGTCGATTTGAAATAAAATAGTCTCGGAGATAGTTTGAGAGGTTTGGGTCATTTTCAAGATCCTTTTAGTGGTCGTTTTAAGAGTGGTGCGACGGTAATATAATGTTCCTTTTGTATTCGTCACGTACCTGGCGGGCAGAGTTATTTACAGTAGTCGGTCGTGGCTCATCCGCTCTCCCTTTTTAAATTTCTCTTCAAATTATTAACACTTTTTTTAATTGATGAATTTTTTCATTATACTTATTTATAATTATAACTTATATACTGATATACAACTTTCTAGTTGAATTCAAAAATGTTATCTTTTTTGGCTTATTTCATTCCATTTACGAGAAACGTTCTATTAATTCCAATTTTAAGCATTAAAAAAAAAGTTAGATATCTGAAGTCATCGAAACCCGTAGATTCCGAATTATTATGTTTTAGGCTGTTAACTATAAAATTAAAAAAATCTACTTCTACATTTTAATCCGAAAGTTTAACAAAGGACCCTTAAGTGTCGGCTACTCTCTTGAGATAGCCTCTCTGCTTGTTATTTATGATCGTATTCTTATTTCAATTTCGGAAAGGATATTTTAAAGCCTTCAGACCATTTAAACGAGCTTCCTGCACCTTTAAAAATATCTACCTGAGTGCCTGCGGAGAATTTCTCTAAGCTTCTTTGACCTAAATAATTTTTAGTATATACTCAAAGATTCTTTTCGGTAGGGTAGAATCGATTGGTGCAGTTTACTTCTAATCTAGGTTCAATATTGATTAAATTGTATCAAATTATTTAATAAAAAGTTGCTGTAGGCAATTAAAAATGTAATACATGTTTCTTTATCCATTTTAAATAAACATTTATATTATTTACACTTAATAGACCGGATTAGTGTAATACCAATTTAAAAAAAAAATTTAATTAATTGCAAAATTAGCATTAAAATTAATTTATGTGGCAAATCTTCAATACTGTCACCAATTTTACAAATAAAATAAGGATTAGAATTGCAAAAGTATTATAATTTTATAGTAATTTGTTATTTTGTAAATCATGTCAGAATCCCCGCTTCTACTTTATCGGTGTTTTGAGAAATCTTTGCTTAAACAGGTATTTGCTGCGTGGAGCAACGGATAATATAGATTTAACATCCTACCCTCAGAGCAACGTTTTTACCAACAGAGAAAGGAGGAGCAAGGTAGTGCGAAGAGGGCAGTAGCTACGCACCCGACGAAACTAGTAGCTATATATATCCCCCCACACCGCCGCACTTGCCGCATCTAGGTTATAATATCTTTGACAGAAGAATGTGTTACCGAAATCACTAAGGAAAATAAAGTATATCCGAATATTTGTATAATTTCAAACAAAAATCTTGGATCAATGTCTTGCGTCGCCATTTTGTTACTTCGATTTCATTTCTGTCGATTATGGTAGGTATTCGATTGCACTGAAGTCGTTTTTGAACCAAAGATCATTTGAAAAAAAGCAATTAAATGTGGTTATATTTTTTGTAAGATCTACAAGAATCCTTATCATTAGCAGAGGTTGACACTCCCTGAAGACATCTTTTCAAACATATAATGACATTTAATTCTTTTGGTGCACTCGAGTATTAGTACAATCGAATGCTAACTATCGATTGGTTTTATCAGAGCTTTTCCAAAGATTCTTGATTAACATCACAACAAATTTCGGATGTTCCTAATTTCCCATAGTGCTTTCAGTAAACAAAGTCATTGTGCTCAGTTACTTTTTCAGCAAACCTTGTTTTTTATTGTGAATATGGAAATCGATCAGATTGACGCTTATTTGACTTTTCATCATTCAGTCAAGCTCAGTGCAATTTATTTTTCAGTGTATTAATTTTGCCATAAAAAGAAGAAATTTTATCAAAGAACTTATTCTAGTGATTACAAATGAGTCTTGGGCAAACGGAATATTCGAAATTTGAAATATTTAGATGTGATAATGTGTAGCAATAGTGTACGTGATGTACGAAAGTTAAAAAGGCTTTCTGAGTTATGAAAATTCCCAATTTCTAGGTTTTTAGGAATAGTCTTTGCTGGATTCAACAGAAATCAATTTGATCGCTTTAACTTAAAAGGCTTGGAAGATAAAAATAAATTATCATCACGAACATTTTTTTTTTCATTTGATTCGAAAGAAATTCGATAAGTTCGGGAAGAAATCAGAAATATTCGGCGACATTCGGAAAGAAATTGGAAACATTCGACGACATTCGGAAATGATCGCAAAGAAGTTGGAGAGTGGGACATTCAGAAAGGCTCGGAAAGGTTCATGGGACAGCTCGAAGTTCGGAAAGAAATCGGAAGCAAAGTTCTCAAACAATTCGGAAAGGACCAGAACGGAACCTCTTTTCGAACACTTTCCGAAATATTCCTGAAATCATTCCGAATTCTCCGACGCGGTCTTTCCGAACCTTTCCGTTTCTTTCGCTAGGGTAATTTGAAATGTAATATTTTTTTTAATGCTGTTAAATGCAACTCGAACAAAAGAGACCTGTTTACTGATAATCTGCGCTGCAAAATTCTATCTGTTTATGGCAGGAATATGATTTTATCAATATTGCAATAATTTTAAAAGATTAATAGTTATTATATTATTACATTATACTTTACAATAATAAATACAGGAAATGTATAAGCGCCATAAATAGATTTCAATAAATAAAAAAAAGGAAATTCAAATATCAGTATTCATGTCCAGGCGAATTACACTTTGGAAAAAAGAAAATTGTTAACAGTACTTGAACAATTAGAAATGGTAAAGTGGTTAATAATAAACGTAAAAAAGAAAAATGCGAGAGCAGGAGTGTGGCGGCGTTGATTTGGCGGAGGGTTAAAAGGGGTGAAAATGGTATCATTGTGATTCTCGGCATAGAAAACCTTGTATGTTGATAACGTTAGTGTTCGAAAATAAAGATTCTGGTCACATAACAAAATACAGTTTTTTCGTATTTTTTCCGTCAAGTTGAATCAAGTCATCACTTTTTTAAAGATATTTTACAATTTAAACAAATTACCAACAATTAGTGAAAAATTTATTGTTGCATGTTCTCCAATAGGGACTATATTTTTTTTCAATTCATCAAAAAGTATATGTCAAAACAAAAAATTGAGCCCTGAAAGAACTCTGTACGACCGGAACAAATTATGATCTCGAAAACCAATTGATACTTGAATTATTTTAAATTCTCTGAATTCTCATAAAGCAAATGAATTCTCTTTGATTCCTTGAATCTCTTAATGTAGAACATGAAAATTTGCTAGTGGTCACCCCCATAAGGACTGATCCAGTCCCAATTACTTGACGAGTCATTGCAATTTGTCATCTAATCGTATCTGACAAACTTTAGCTTCCTTTTTTGTTATAATTAAAAATTCTAGCTTTATAATTATTTTGTCTTATCATAGTCTAATATCACAGTCTAACGTCTCTGGTCTATTTATTGTACAGACAAATTGTTCCAAGCTTTCTTTTAAGCAGTGAATACGTCCGAACACACGGATTTGTAAATAGACGCTTGTACATGCTCCTGTTTTTGTGGCCCTGGGGTTATTAAAAAATGAGGCCATGTGGACCACTTAAATACTCTTCTGCTCGAATTCTCCTCCACCTTGGGCGATGCAGAAGTGAGCTCTGCGTAAGAGATTTTGATGCACTGTTTCCATCATCGGTGCGTCGATGGTGGCAACAGTAGCATGGGGTTTGCAATGACTTCCATATGGTCCTCGGATTTGATATGGTACACTTGCTCTTTAAGGGCATGTGATACTTAGAAAATTGTCGATTTTACCATTTTTAGGTTCCCCCGGCTTTTTTTCTAGAATAATAAATATTTTGTCTTAAATATTTAGGAAATGATAGCGAACATGCTAACGGACGTCCCCACACACTTTTTTTGTAGGTTAATTCAAAAAAGTTTTAATTTAGCAAAATGTGATTAATTTGCATAGCGCTTAGGAAATAGTATCGATTTTTTCAACATTAGATTCCCCCGGCTTTTTTCCTAGGATAAGAAATATTTTGCCTTCAAAAGCTGGGAAATGATAGCGACCATTCTAAAGGACGACCCCGGACACTTTTTTTTGTATTTTTTTTATCAAAGTTTTTTTGATATTGTTAACAACGTGCGTGTATATTTCGAGGTTATGTGTGTTACAATTCACCCGAGCGATACTTCGAAACTACACAATATTTTTGGCCGAAAACTTTGGGCTTACAAATAAACATAGTAACTAATCTCACGGAACTAACCTTGTTTGCAGGCATTAAAAAAAGTTTATTTCATAAATAATTTCCAGACTATCGGAAAGGCAGAGATGAAATCGACGTAACCTCAAAATAATGCATATGCTTAAAATTTTTATTTAGCACAATACATTTTTTTTGTTATTATTCCTCAAAAAAGAGTCTGTGGACGTCCGTTATGATATTTTATAGCATCTCCGAATTCTGTTTTTAAAAATTTTCATTTTTGTGGAAAAAAAGCAGGGGAAACTGTAAGTATCACATGCCCTTAATGTAACCCAAGAAGAAAAAATCCATGGGTGTCAGGTCGGGTGATCTGTAAACGTATTTTGTTTAAAAAATGGGGAAAAAGCATTTTTGTTCCATTTATTATTTTACAGGAATTCAATTTAGGTGGGTGGGCAGGTTGAGTATGTGTTACCTTAATGTTGAAAAATGGTATACCTTGGATGCCACTGAACTGGATTGTTGTGATTATTATTTCCTATCGATCCAGGATACTGCTCCGTCAGAAAACCCGTGACGGGGCGAGTGCGATGTGCAGGAGCGCCTTCGTGCTGAAAGATGATATGCTGCCTGATGATCAGGGGAACATCTTCCAGTAACTCTGGCAATACGTCTCGCAAGAAAGTTGCATACATTTCTCCCTGCAATGTAAAAAAGTTTTTTAAGAGAGACAATTTAGAATATGTAGAGTAAGACGGGGAGAAATTTCTAAAAGAATTCGAATCGTTTGAGCACAGGAAAAATATTTTTACGTTGGCATCCGAAAAAAATAAAAAGAAAAATTTACAACATGAGTATAATACTTACTTTTAAGACCTCGGGAAGCAGATAGGGACCAATCACTTTATCTCCAACCAAACCGGACCAGAAGTTAAGTTTCCATCTGTATTGGAAACAGCGATTTCGTGTCACGTCTGGATTCTCTAGAGTATAAGTGTGCTTGTTGAGGATGTTAAAGACCCTCTCCCGAGTGAATGTCGATTCATCCGTTCACAAAATTCTCGATAGAAATTGTAGATCTTCATCATTCATCCGTATGATCCAGGCGCAGAATTCCATTCTTCTGGCATGGTCACCTACAAATTTAAATGCACAGTATAGTGTGTTATTATCAATTACTTGGCTTAAATTGAAATTAACTTTTTTATTAGACAATGGATTAAAAATGTCTCATCAAATTAGATTTTTTTTTAATGTTCTTCCCACTAGGTTGTAATTTGTGGACCTTGGTGTAGTGATACGGATGAAGTTTCTCCCTTTTGATGATTCTGTGAACCGTGGAGTGAAGAATGTCCAATTCCCGAGAAGTTATCCATGTGGATGTCGTAGGGTTTTGGTAGACGTAGTCCAGGACAGCATCTTCATACCGACGTACCTGTCTGTCTTGTTCTACAGGTAACCCATGTTCCCGACCACGTTGAGAAACCAACTGACCAGTTCCCATCAATCGCCGATACAAATAGGTAAAGACTCGCGGATTTGATTGATTTTCGCGATTGAGGTACCGTTGAGCACACACTCGAGCTGCTTCTGCTCCATTACTCAGACACTCCCCGTAAATAAGGTGAATTTCGGCATACTCCTGATTGCTGTAAGCGGCCATTAGGAAGTGATACAAGAATGCAAAGGCGAAATTGTAAAGGAACGGCAAATAAACAGAAAAGAACACGAACGAGAACAACAAAACAAATTAAATCAAAGGAAAATAAAATAAACGTTTGAATTTGTTTTGAATAGAAATTATTATGAACTAAACTCATTCTTTTAGATAGTTACATATTAAAGAAAATATCAAATAAATACACTCTTGGGATCATTTTTTTGACTTAAAATTTAAATAAGTGCTTCAGAAAAAAGAAAGAAAATTAACTAGCTAATTTGTCTTGAACCTTAAATTAAATTGTCTAAATAAGAAAATTCCATTTAATAACATGAAGCCATTTTGTGAAATTCTTTTTATTAATACGTAAAATTGTACACTTTTCGTTTTCAAAATTTCTGTATCGTAAGGGTTTGAGAAATTTCATGGTTAATGAACAGAAAGTGTCAAACAATTCTAGTGTAAAAATACATTCATTTACCTTCACAAATAGCCAGATTTTGAAATAACACTCTCCCACTTAAAGATGTAAATAAATAAACAATTATAACAAACATAAACAACAAAAAATTTATAATCTTCACTCACTATTGACCCATTTTATTACTTTAGATTAACTGAAGTATTTTACAAACACATATAAAATTCAAGTAGTCATATTTTTGAACTGGCATACATTTGAAAAAACTGCCTGCATTTTGAGAGAATTCTACAGAATTCAAAAGACTTGAAAGATTTTAAAATAATTGAACTTGTATTCTAAAGATTTCAAGAAAGTTAAAAAAAACTTTAAAAGAATTTAAACGATTTCAAGCGAATTCAAAGATTTATACAGAATTCTATAGAATTACAAAAAACCTGTACATTCTAATCAAGTAGTACTTAAGCGGGCGACAAAAGTTGATGCATTTGGAAATAGTTGAAAAAAAATTCATGTTTTGAGAAGAATTTAGAAAATTAAAAATAAATCAAGTTATATCCTGAATTATTCAAGAGAATTCAAAGATCTTTAAAAGAATTCAAAGGATTAAAAATTAATTCTAAGAAATCGAGAGAATTCTGCAGAATTCAAAATCATTGAAGAATTTTAAAACAATTCAACGGATATGCTAAAGATTTAAAGAAAATTTAAAAAACTTTAAAAGAATTCAAATTACTTAAAGTGAACTGAAGATTTATTAAGAATTCTGCAGAATGCAGAAAAAACGAGGGCATTCTAATTCAGTAGTAATTCACCGTCGACCAAAGTGCTTTATTTGGAAATAGTTAAAAAGAATTTCATGGTTTTGGAAGAATTCAGAAAATAAAAAATAAATCAATTTATATTCTGAATTATTCAAGAGTCAACCAAAGTTGCTAAATTTCGAAATAGTTGAAAAAATTTCATGTTTTGAGAAGAATTCAGAAAATTAAAAATATATCAAGTTACATATTAAGTATTTTAAGAGAATTCTTTAAAAAAATTAAGGGAATTAAAAAGACTACACGTGAAGTCTAGAAAATCGAGAGAATTCTGCAGAATTCAAAAGGCTTGAAGGGATTTACAATAATTAAACGTGAATTTTAAAGATTTTAAGGGACTCCTAAGAAGTTTTTAAAGGTTCCAACTGAATTCAAAGACTTCTACAGAATTCTTCAGAATTCAAAAAACGTGTAAATCCTTATTCACGAGTAGTTAGCCCGTTGGCCAAAGGTGAGCACTTTGGAAATAGTTGAAAAGAATTCCTTGCTTTCAGAAGAATTCAGAAAAATAAAAATAAATCAAGTTATACCCTAAATATTTCAAGAAGTGGGACGGTGGTCTTGGGGGCTAAAGCGTAGGCTTTAGACCCACTCCGTCGACTTGCGAGTTCGATTCCCGCCTCGCACTCTGGAAGAGCCTTGGCAGCCTATGTGGTGAACACTAGCCTAGCAAGGGAGTTGTTCAACTCTGGAGAGTCGTGGGACTGGTTCCTTTGGAAAAAAAGGTTTTCTAAGTACTTAAAAAAAAAGTGGGACGATCGTCGTGGGGGCTAAAGCGTAGGCTTTGGACCCACTCCTTCGGCTTGCGGGTTCGATTCCCGCCTCGCACTCTGGAAGAGTCTCGGTGGCCCATGCGGTGAACACTAGCCTAGCAAGGGAGTTGTTCATCTCCGGAGAGTCGTGGGACCGGTACCTCTAGAGAAAAAGGTTTTCTCTAAGTACTTAAGGCTGTTGCTCTTGGTGGTTCGGAACCCACCTTAAACTGTAGGTCCTCCTTCCACCACCAAGTAAGTGTGTGGAGGGTGTGTAAAGGAATAGAGAAGGTATAAGAAAAATGTAAACCCTTAGGGGACACATTAGAAGCTTCCATTCAAGTACTTAAAAAGGCTGTTGCTCTTGGTGGTTTGGAACCCACCTTAAAATCTAGGTCCCCCTCCCACCACCAAGTCAGTGTGTGGGGGTGTGTTAAGGAATAGGGAAGAAGGTGCAAGAAAAACCAAAACCCTTAGGGGACACATTAGAAGCTTCCATTCCATTCTTAAATATTTTAAGAGAATTCTTTGAAATCTTTAAAAGCATTCAAAAGATTACATGTGAAGCCTAAGAAATCGAGAGAATTGTGTAGAATTAAAAAAACTTGAAGGAATTTTCAATAATGTAACGTGAATTCTAAAGATTCAAGGGAATTCAAAAAGTTTTAAAAGATTTCAATTGAATTCAAAGAATTCTACAGAATTCTTTAGAATGAAAAAAAACGTAGTTAAAAAACGAGTAGTTAAAGCGTTGACCAAAAATGATGACTTTGGAAATAGTTGAAGAGAATTCCATGTTTTCAGAAGAATTCAGAGAACTCAATACATTTGATTGAATTTTACATGAATCAGGGTTAATAGTTTAGACGGTCATTGATTATTTGCAATAATATGCGAATTATCTGGGCTCACTGAAATTATTTGTGCTACGCTCACCAAATTTCGGCGAACATGGCTAAGATTTGCATTTTTTCCATGCACCGAATTTTGGTGAGCCATTGTTTTATCTCGAACATGTTTAAATATAAAGATTAATTTTGTTGCAAAGTTATTTGATGGTTCGATCGAACTCGAGCCCATACGATTTAAACAGGAAAATAGATTCCTAATCGCATTTTTTTTAATGCTTGAAGCAAGGTGAAGTTAAGCACCCGACCCAAAAATGTCTTGGGACTTTTTGACTTAAATTTTTTTCTATCCGTCATTGCAAAGAACATTCTCCTGGGACACCCTATATAATCTTCTAGTCTGCAAAGATCACGAGTTATGACTCTTTAAAAAACACACTTGCTTTGTTGTTTTGAGCTATTTATAGCCATAAAAGTTTTTTTCAAACATGCTCGTTTTGTAAGAAAATTTTCAAAAGAACAAATTATAGAGGACTAAATTCTGCGTTACATAAAAAATACAATGTTTTAGCTCATATAGGTAAAGAGTTATGACCATAAAACGTTCACCCTTTTTATTCGGAAGGCTCTGTATGTACTGGAAAATGTACTGCTAATGTATTTGAGCATTTTGGTGGCTTGTATGCATTTGTAGTTCATGACAAGTTCCATTATTCTTCTTTTTTGTTAAAAAACAATCAATTGTTCAACAATTGTTTAAATAATATTCTTCACTCTATCATTTTTGTGCTTATTTAATTATTTAAGGTTGAAAGTCCCAGTAATCATGACGGTCCTTGTGATCGTGAAACTTGGTTATAATTTGAATATATTGTTAAAAATACATGTTAAAAGTAATAATTAATGATAAAACCCACTTATTTTTAGAATTTATAATAGCCAATAGAAATTGCATTCATTCAAAATTAAATAAAAAACAGGGAAATTGGAATGAATATTACTGGGACTAAGGTCACGATTATTGGGACGTTTACATCACTTTGTGAAAATCACTTCCAAAATATCTGCTGTCGAAATCAAACGGAAAAATACCAATCAACTAGTTTATTGGAGAAACCATTAAAAAAAGCGCCTATACTCTACCTCCAGGGTGTCGTGGAAAAGAGTTCATTTTACAAAATAATCTTTTAATTTTTGGCATTCTTAACATAAACTAATGCAAGGTTATAAAACTGATCCCTTTAATAAAACTTTTTATAAGTAACAAATAAACAAGGTTAAATTAGTTAATTTGTTGTTTTTTTCATTTATTTTCGGAAGCAGATATTCTAGAAGTAATTGCCATAAAGTGAATACATAAAATATTCCCACAATTGATAGAGTAAAGCGTATTATTTAAACGATTATTGAACAACCTATTGTTAAAAAAACTAGATAAAGTGAACTTGTAATGAACTAAATGCTTAAATACGATCGCAGTACATTTTTCAGTACGTACAAAGTCTTTCGATTGGAAAGGGTCAAAGTTTCATGGTCATAACTCGTGACGTATATGAGCTAAAACATTGTATTTTTTGTGTTAGGGAGAATTTAGTCCTTTATAATTTGTTCTTTTGAAATTTTTCTGTAGGACATGTACGAAACGAGCAGTTTTGAAAAAACGTTTATGGCTATAAATAGTTCAAAATAGCACAAAATTATATTTTTTTGAAGAGACATAACTCTTGATCTATGAAGACTACAAAATTATATTTTTTCAGATTTACGCAGAATTTTTTTCCCTAAAATTTTTTCTCTTGCATCACTTATGTAGCTTTACGGAGAAGTAAAGTATTTCGAAAAAACTGAACACGAGTAATTTGCCCTGAAAAATAGGTCAAAAGCGTTCAAAAGGTTCCAGAGTCAGTCTACGCAAACGCGATATTTGAAACTTATCTCAAAAATATCTCCGGGACGCATTGGTGTCATTTATAGAAAATCTAGAATCACCACACCTTAATAAACTGTTTTAGCAAAAAAAATCGCTATTCGCTGAAAAAAGGGGTACCATTGACATTGCTCCCCATGGATTAACACATGCCCCCTCCATAGGGGGTGGGGTATGCGTATCAAATGATTCCACCAGCTTATTGCTACGAAAATGTGGTTTTGCCGTAATAGCGTCATAATTTTTTGCGTTTGAAAGCTTGGTCTAAGAAAATTCTCAAAATCGGTAAAAAAACCGTAAAATTGACCATTTTTGAATGGTTGAAACGTCACTTATATTTTTTGTCGACAAAACTAAAATACAGGATATGTCTTTCATTGAAGCTCGAGAAATTTCAGGTTCGACATATTCAACTTTTTCAAAAATGTGCATAGGAACTAGTCCAAAAAAACATGTTTTTGGTCAATTTTGAAAAATTCTAAATTGAGCAAAAAGTTTGTTTCAATTTTTTATTTTTTATTATTATTCACCAGCAAAAACTGTACATGAAACAAATTTTCCATAATTTTTGAAGCAATAGGGAAGTTTTTTACAGTTTTCAAAAAGTTTAATTTTCAAATCAAAAAAGGGAACAGAAGATATTAACCGATTTCAAAATTTATTTCTTTTACTTTTTTCAAATGCTAAACCAAAAATATTTTTCGCTCAGCTCAAACGATTCGACTAATTTAATCGTTTTCACTCCGCCCTAATAAACATGTAGAAACTTCTATTATAAACAAAGTTTGATCTCCTTTAGGATGCAGACTATCGTAGAAGATATGTTGCGGAGAGAAGAATCTTGCTTTGTGCAGCTGAAATGGCAAAGGAGGGAATAAATAGCAAACAAAATTTGGTAACATACATCGCAAAAAAGAATTGAAGCACATTAACGTCGGAGAGGTATTTATTCGCAAAATTGGAAAGGCTAGAGCATACAGCTTGTTTAGTACGTTATACTTCCTTTTGTTCAAAAATGTAATATTTGTATAAATTGTAGAATTTAATCGTCATAATTTACAAAGGGAAATTACTTGTGATTTTAGCTGTGTTAAGAGAAAACTTCGAAATGCAAAATTCTTCTTTTGTGTACATTGTACTCGGAAGTCCTTTTATACGAAAACGTGATACTAGTATAAGGTGATACTAATGGACCGCGCCTTTATATCGACTGAGCAGGCTGCACGTAGTGAAGGAGTTCAGTGGAAAAAATCGCAGTCTGTTAGCACCACTATTCGTATGATTAGCTCATTCAATCATGTTTACTGAAAAGGGCAACAATGAATTCAGAACCCGTTGAATCATTACTTGCTTCGGATGCAAAAATATTGCCTGAAAATAACGTGGAGACCTTGTGTATAAATAATACTCCTTCGGAATTAATTTCACCCACGGAATTTATTTTTCCAATTGAGAGCAATATTATAGAATTGTCTGAGATTAAAGTTAGCACAACGAACAGTGAAAATCCAAATGAGATTCTGAGCTTCCCTATTTCGGAAACTAACGATTTTAATTCCAGCTTTCACCGCGAAAATTTACAAAACAGTCCATTAGATTAACATTCCTATAGCATTATTCCTGCGGAATCGGAATCTGGTTACAATCTTTTTGAAAATACACCAACCTTATTAGAAGATGTTACAAATATTTTAACTTCTGCCGAAGAGTCGATAAGGGATAGTATTGAGTATGTTCTCACATCTAATATGCTTTACGATTGTTGTAATCAAGAACATATTTTATCAATTCATCAAAATTAAAAGAAGAGTGAAAAAAATCTTACAATTAATGAGTTTTTCAAACAAATTGGGGTATCAAAATATGATATTTCGGCTCGCGAGCAATAAATGTACACAATACATCAAAAAGGTGTAGCTTACGAACTGCACAAACAAAAAAATGATTGGCTACGAAGACTAAGGCCATTTGGGAAGGAATATCTATCAAGCAAATCATGCATTAGTCTTAATTGTTCGAGGTGTACGGAAAAATTGGAAGCAAGTTATTGCTTACTATTTTACAAAGTACACAATAGATACTAATAGTTTAAAAAATATTATTGCTGAAATAATTTCCGAATTGCAGCAGTATAGGTTGAATGTGATAGGGTTGGTTTGCGACCAAGGGCCGACAAATTTAGTAGCTGGCATGGAATTTTGCGCAGAATCAGCAAAACAAAGAGAGAAAAATGCGAATTCTACTTCTGACTTAAATTCTGAATCCAGTAAAACATCTACAAGTTCAAACAAATCATTAGACAATGTATAGTCCGAACGCTCTGAACCTTCACCTTCTATATCTCAATTAGTCTCTCAATGTAAAAATGAATCTCAGCCTTCGAATATTCCGTCAAACGATTTAGGTTCTGAATCGCATCTGTCAAGACATTGAGGTAGGCTCAGAATCGATAATTTCACCACAAGAAGAATCGTTTGATGATGCCAAGGTTTCTTATTTTACAGTAAATGGGTAGCCAGTTGTCCTTATTGTTGATGTTCCTCATCTTCTAAAGAACACTCTAAATGCAACTCTTCGGTGCAATTTTGCTTTTGATGTAGAAAAAGTAGCTAAATTTGAATACATTGTACAAGTTGTTAATTTGGATCAGAAGAAGACTTTCAAAACGCTCATAAATGTACACTCATCTTTTTTTAACTTTCAAGATAGTTATATTAAAATATAAGTACAAATTGCTGCTGCACAACTAAGTAGTTCGTTTGGCTCTGAGATTGATACATACGTATCACACGGAATTTTGCCAGATGAGGCAATTTATACTGAGGTTCGGGTCTCAAACCTGACAATCCAAACAAAAAATATAGATGCGCAATATCTCCACATACCTCTCACATGGAATTTTGGTCGGACATATTAAAGAGCATTTCGAAGTGGTGACTGATAGAAAATGACAAAAATATGGATGTAAGAAAACAATATCAATTCATCAAAGGCTGGGAAGTAATGATTCGACCGATGACGTTTGCTTGGAGCAATTTGCGAAAACTTGGAATCTCATTTTTAAGTTCACGTCATTTTAATCAGGACCCTGTGGAAAATCTTTTTTGTCTCGTTCGACAACATTCTACAAATAATAAACCCACTTGTCAGCATTTTGTTAGAATCTTGAAAACGATTATTATTAGCAATTTAACTTTGCCAGAAAGCCGGGGGAATTGTGAGAACGGTGATTGTACACCTGTAGATTTATTACGAAATTATTGAGAATGCAATACAACACCTTCTTTTAACTAAGTGCGATAACGATTTTGAGACTTTGAAACATCCAAATGATAATGTTCATACTCTTATAAGAAACATTAAATACTTGCTTAAGCCTTTTCTTGATAAAAATGGACACCAGGACCCCTTGGAAGATATTTTTATATCTAATTTTACTAAAAATAGTACAAAAAACTTTCAATTTAGCAGTGAGCATGCTCCCGAAATGACCCTTATTCAAAAAGCTGTTAGGTATGTAATAAATGAATACACCAAAGAAAAAACCAAGAAAGCCGCAATAATAGGTCACGATAATAAAATGAAAATATTTGTGCAAAGTTCTGTATTTATCAGTAAACCTTCCACGCCAAGGAAACGAAAGACTGCGACACCCAAAGAGAAAAGTGTAAAAAAATGATTAATTTAAGCTCCTTTCTTTAAAGGATATTTTGCTCAAAAAGGAAATATCCTTTTTGCGAAAGTTTGATTGCGAAAGTTCTGATGACTATTATTTATGTTTAATAATAACGTTATTTATAACAGTTTTTATAGCTGCGGAATGTTTAAAAAAATATTTCTAAAATGTTCTCTGCTAGTATTTTAAACAGTTTTTAAAATGATTTGTTAAAAATTATTATAAAAAGCCAATTCCGGAATGTTTCGAAAAAAAATGTTTAATGATTCGATGCATAATATCAGCAAATAATGTCCTTCTTAAGTGTTTTCCAAGTTCTTAAACGTTTTAGAAAATATTTTTGTTCACTGCCAACATGTTAAAAAGTTTATAAACCGATTAATTCAAATCTATCATAAGAATTTAATTTCAGACTTTCTATAAAAAATTCGGTTTCTGGACGTCTAGAAACTTCGATAAAAAAATGTTGTATGATTCGATGCATAATATCAGAAATTTGTATTGGGCATCGAAATTGCGAAAGTACTCTAATATATATGTTTGACAACAATGTTCTTAAGTGTTTTTCAAGTTGTTAAATGTTTTAGAAAATATTTTTGTTTACTACCAACAGGTTAGGCAGTTTATAGAACAATTTTTTCATTAACTATTATCAGAAGTGAATTTCAGACTCTCTGAAAAATTCTGCTCTAGGACATTGAAAAACTTCAATAAAAAAAAGTTTTTACGATTCGAAGCATAATATCAGAAATTTTTAGTGGGCCTCGAAATTGCAAAAATTTTCCAATATATATTTTTGAAAATATTGTTCTTCCTTAGTGTTTTAAAGTTCCTAAATGTTTTACAAAACATTTTTGTTCGCGGCCAACATTTTAAATAGTTTATAAAACGATTGGTTTAAAACGATTATAAGAAGTTAATTCTAGACTCTCTCTAAGAAACTCTGTTGCGGGAAGTAGAGAAACTTCGATAAAAAAATGTGTAATGATTCGATGCATAATATCGGAGATTTGACATCGAAATTTCGGAAGTATCCCAATATATGTGTTTAACCATAATTCTATTCTAATGTATTATTCAAGTTCTTAAATGTTTGAGAAATTACTTTTTAGAAAAATAGGTTCGCTGCGAGAATTGTAAAAAGATAATAAAAAGATTTGTTTAAAAATAATATATAACATCATCTTACGGCTATGAACAAGAATAGGTTTACAACCAATTTTGAGCAATAAAAGTTGTCTGTAATCATATTATGACGTTTAATATTTTTTTAAACTACTCTAAAAAAATATGTTCGCTGTGAGAATTGTCAAATGGTTATAAAATGATTTATTCAAAACTACTATGTAACACCACCTAAAGGCTGTCTACCAAAAATATTTTTTAAAGTAATTTTGAGTAATAAATGTTGTTTATAATTAAATTAGGACGTTTATTTTTTTTCTCACTCTAATTATTACTGTGCTATAAATAATATTAGGATGTATTATTTATTATGAAATAGCTGTTATGAACTGGGGTATTTGCGAATATTGTTGTTATACATTAATAATACTATTTTGGGCTGTTATTACACCCGTTTGTTGTAATATCAATCAAAAATGGTATTATTAATTTATAACAACAAAATTACTAATACCAAGTAAAATTAGTTATATTTAAATGGCCCGCTCAACGATTACTTCATCCGGTCATTGGCAGAGGCTCTGCTATCCTTTTTACGCCATATTTGTTTCCTTGCATTTGCATCAGCCCTGTGCATCTGAAAACTAAATGGTGATCCTTTACTATCTTAAGTTGATTAGTTTTCAATATCTCCAGCGCGGCGTTAGTTGTCCCATCTCTCCCTGGTTTTGCATTGCAGGGCGTGTTACCAGACCAATTTAAAAAAAATGAATTTAAACGTCACCCAATAAACTTGCTAAAGTGGAATATAAGATTTGAATTTGAATAAAAAGTTAAATATATAAGTAATATTTATATATTAAAATTTATATATTAAATACTTATATATTAAAATATATAAGTATATTTCTGAAAACACAATAAATAATACTTGTATTCATAAATTATAAAAATAATTTCGCGAACAAATTTTTTATATTATAGAAGTTTAACCAGATTTAAACTGACCATTTTAGGGTTTAGTGAGATCTTACATTATTGAATATAATGTAATTGAAATTGAATTAAATTTTTATTTATGAACATGTAATACAAAAATAAGTAAATAACATTAAAAATAGTTTACTGAATAAGTAAAATTTTAGAAAAAATATTTTTTTCAGGGGAACAAATATGAATGATAATTTTATAAAACATTCAATATTTAAATAAAATCAATGTTTTAACATCTTTGTTTTAAAGACATTGTTTTTAAACGATTAGAGCAATAATTTTTATATTCAGTGGAAGCTTCTAATGTGTCCCCTAAGGGTTTACATTTTTCTTACACCTTCTTTATTCCTTTACACACCCTCCACACACTTACTTGGTGGTGG
>NC_046659.1:25646128-25658145 GCF_010883055.1 Belonocnema kinseyi | reverse complement strand
GAGACTCTTCCAGAGTGCGAGGCGGGAATCGAACCCGCAAGCCGAAGGAGTGGGTCCAAAGCCTACGCTTTAGCCCCCACGACCATCGTCCCACTTAATAATTTTTATATTCTTCATTGATGATAAAATAACATTTTTTTTATATGTAAATTTATTTCAATTCAATAAGTAAATTTACACTATACAATTCAAAGTTTTCTTTGGTAAATTCTTTTCGTTTTTCACTATTAATATTATTTAGTATGTTTACGAAAATAAATTGAAAAAATCATACTTTACTTTTCATTCAAATTCAAATCTAAGATATATTACACTTTTTAGGATTATTGTATTACCTTATAATTAATATTTTCTCTTTAGTATTCATAGAAAATTATTGGAAAATTATTTTGAAATGTTAAATGAGTAAAATTGTTTTTATTAAAAAAATCTGATGCTTGAAAATAACATTTTTTTTACTAAACAATTTTAAAAGCCATCTAATTCCATTGCTTTCTATGGAAAAACATGGAGTGATGGGACAACTAGCGCCACGCTTGAGATATTAGGAACTAATAAACTTAGGACAGTTGCGGGGTCAAGTTAAGATATGAAATATGGAGAGATGTGCAGGGATGATTTGCTTTTCTAAGAACGATTGAAATAATTACGCTCCCTGATGTAGCACAGCGTCTCTCAAACTTATGTACACTCAAAAGCAGATAATGCGAATTTCATTAGGACATTTTCCAATTCTTGAAGATACATAGTTTTACATTTAATAGAAATGATATATTTCAAATTATTAACCTTTAAAGGACACTTGGGATTTACCGTGACCCTACGGGCTTTCCGATTTGTTTCCGATTGTCTAGTAAGGTAGAATGCTTAGGGCTAAATGTATTTGATCTCGAAAATCTTCCAAATATTCGAAGCGATTGTGCGATATTATGCGCATACCTTACAAATTGTAATAAAGACAGGCTTAACACTTTTTGCTTTTCCCATACATACACGAAGGATGGCAGTCTAAAAATTGCTAAGTGAAATTTCGGCAGCTTTACAGGAGAGCGAAAAAACATTCTGTAAAATCGAAATGACGATTTCAAGATAAAACTAGAGTACACTGCCGTGCTGAAGTATTCCTGATTCGAGGCCTAAAAAGTTTGATTAGAGAAAGTTAGCCAGTTTAGAGGTAATATATGTGAAACTTGACAATCCGAAACTTACACTAATCTAAAATATAAGCGGGCACGGCTGAGGATTTAGATAAAAAATTCAATTTTTAGTTTTAAAAAATTATAAAAATATTGTCCCGAGATATGTGTTTTTGAGAATGGGTAAAAAAAGTTTGATGTAAAAAAAGTTAACCAGTTTCGTGAAAATCCACGGAGGATGCTGACGCAAGAATTTAACGTAGAATTTTTAAATTTATTTAAAATTTAAAATTTCAATTAAAGTAGAATTTTTAATTTTTTACCAAAATAAAGATATGCTTTCAAGATATGGGGACTCTGAATGAGAATTAAACATTTTTGATCCAAAAAAGTTATTCAGTTCGGAGGAAATGAAATTTTTGGGTGATGATGTCGCGGTGTAACAAACAGTTTATGACTTGTTTGTTCTTAGAAATAATTGAATGTGATTATTTTTATATTAAATTAGACAATACCTGAAATAAATTATTTTAGCGAATAAAAACCAAACTAGTTACATCACAAAAACTTCGTATTAAAAAAAAAGACAATTTTTAAAAGTATGCAAGTTTTAGGTTAGGATAAAACTGGTATTTTACTTCAAATAAATTAAATTTTTGTTTTCAATTATTATGAAACGCTTAAGAAGATAAGTATTACTGGTAAAAGTTTCGAAAACTACAAAAAATGAAATAATACACTGCATGGGTGTCCAGTACAGCCAGTCGTAAGTTTCAGAGCAATTTTTTATTATAAAAGTATATTCCGTATTGCATTATTATATTGTATTATTATACAAAATATATAATTATTATTATAATAATCGCAACAACTCTTAATGATTAATTTATAGTTACAATAATTATAATTACTTTATTTATTATAAATAATGATTTTGTTTTTTTTCATCATTTATTATTAATTTTCATAATCGTTAAAAGAATAAAAGCATTACTTTAGCCGACTTTATACAATTACTACAAATGATTTAAAATATGTTCAATAATAAAAAACACAATACCAGAAAACCTGTAAACTTTCTTCGTTAGAATTGGGGTGGTCCCAAAATGCATGGCTGATAGATGAAATACTTCGATGGATAATTCTCTACATGCCCCCATACTTTCCCCTCACATTTTTTCAAACCCTAACAAATTATGCTAAAAACTCAAAAAAGTGATTTTTCCCCGTGTATTGTACATGGGAAAGTTCAAGTCAAAACCAGCACCTGTTAAAATCGTAAAATAAAAAAATAAAGAATTAGGGAATCTCTTTTTTCGGATTTCAAATGAAATGGGGAGGGGGGGGGGGGTCGTTGCCTTCTTAAAAATAAAAGCCTTTTTGAGCCACCCTAGTATGCATAGTACATAGTACATAGTACGGGATTTTTTTTAATTCTACAAATATGTTGCAACGAAGCACTTAACATTTTTTTAATATACACGCTTTTCCCATTTTGATACTATTTATAAATATAAGTGACATGTTTCTGATTTTCATTTTAGCTTTATACGATTATTTATAAGAGGGTTTTCGAGTTTTTTCTGCAGTTCGCACACGCAGCGTTAAACACGCTTTATTCTTCCCGCTTAACGCCCTTTTAAAACCATTTGAAACCATTTGATTGGTTCACTTTTTTTTAGTTGTGCGTTGTGAGACCATAGCTTCTTGAATCATGGTGCGCAGAAGTATGAAGACTGCAAATATGTTGTTTTGCAGTCTGCACCATCATGAAATGGTGCGCAATTAAAAAATATAGTTTTCTTTTGTTGACTTTACGATTGTTAAAAATATCTTAACATAAGGAATTAATAATATAAGGTTAAAAAGTCATTTAAGTTAAATTTAATATTTATGCCTATACTTAATAATAGAAAAATTCTAATCTATTTCATGTTGGTTTGTATATAATTAAAAAATTGCAAATGAAATATTTTTAATTAAAAATCAATTTCAAACTATATAAATGGAAGTTTTGAATTAAATTCTATTTTAAATATTCAATTTAGAAATTCTTATTTCAAATTGTCATAAAAATGGAAAAATTTGTATTATAATAAGTAACAATGTTTTCAACATTGTTTGATTATATTTCTTAGTTTATTTATAACTTCTCTATTGCTTAAAAATTTAGAAGCTCATGTACTGTACTTATTAGTTTATTTATGACAAATGCACCAATAATACTCGAACTCATGATGACGATATGACACATATTGTGCACGCGCTCACTTAACCGTTGCTCAACCCGGCAAGGTGAAGATGATATGTGTGCATTATGAGCCGCACGACGTGCTAGTACTGTGCGTCGCACGATTGTTATCTGATTATATAGACTTGTTTATAGACTTGCATTGAATACAGGCATCGATAGATAGTATTGGAATAAACATAGATGTTAGTATCTTTTAATTGTACTTGAGGAAGTCTTTCTGAACGTATTAAAACGTTTATCATTCATGACTACTACGCATATTATAAATGTTTAATGTAAAATATATTAAAATTATGTTTTAATATCATACGTGTTATTGAATAGTTGCCAAAAAAATGGAAAAGGGCATAAATACTGAGGATGACGAGGAGCCAGGAGAAACAGAAACTATGATTATAAACGAAGTAGATGGATTGCCTAGCATGCACTCAAATTACAGTCAACTGGATATTGAATTTGAAGAGGGGGAAAGTTGTAAGGACTTGAACGCAAGAACGTTAGATGAATTGGTTCATGATGAAGACTTACCAATGTCTATCATTTTGACGAATATAGATCCGCTTGTCTTCACATGTGAAGAATTAAAGGTTTGCTAGTTTTATTATATAAATGTTATTTTTGCAGCAGTAGATATTGCTCATGCAAATGATTTAACTAAAGTTTTTTGGAATTTCACAAATAATTCAAGAAGAAATCATAATTTTTATTAAAATATTACTGTGTTTCTTATGCAGGCTGATATTGAGAAATTATGTAAAAAGTTTGGCGAGGTTGATTCATTTCAATATTTCAAGTCTTTTAGAAGGATGAGGGTGAATTTTACTGCTGCAAGTTTCGCAGCACATGCCAGAATAAAATTGCATCAAAAACGATTTGGCGAAACTGACATCAGTTGTTATTTTGCTCAGTCCTATACGCCTATAGGTATGGATACGCAACTTTCACGGTTATACATTTATTGCTTATTATATATTTTTACCTGAATTTCCGTGGAGACACTTGTAATCATATTTCAATATATAATTTAGAAATTTTATAATTCTAGGTATGGAAGACCAATATCTGCATCCTCCGGCTCTTACTAAGCAGCACCTAATATCACCTCCAGCTTCTCCGCCTGTTGGTTGGGAACCTAGATCAGAAGGCGAACCCCTTGTCAATCATGATTTGCTGGCAGCTATTTCGAATCTAACTCCAGGTTAATATAAATTGGTTACAAAAAGGTCATTTAAAAAAACTTTCGGAAATTTTGAATACTCTTATTATATACTTACGGTATTATTTTTGAAGTTACACCACCTAAAAAACTGAAGTTCTTCATTCGGACTCAGGCTTCAGCAAAGTCTAGTTGTACTGGATGACGATTTATCCGGAACAAATTTTGTCATTGGGTCAAATATTTCTCGAAACGGAGGAGGTAACATTTTTGGGGTTTTTAGGGGCACCATTGAATTCAGTTATTTATAATTAAGTTAATATCAAAACAACCCAATTTTTTTTCTAAGGTTTCGATACGATTTTTACACCCTTTTCATTGAACATAAGCATTTTTTGAGAAAATAAATATTTACCCTACAAAAATGTAGAAACCAAAAAATGTTCAACATTAAACAAAAATTGAAATTTATTTTTGACCTTGATTTTCGAAGGTCAAATGTTTATTTTGTCAAAAAAGTACATATTTTTAATCAAAAGGGCTTGAAAAATCCTGTCGAAACTATAAAGGACAAAATTGTATTTTTTTATATTAAAAGAATTACAAGACGCTGCATTCAATGACACCCTTAAAACTCATAAATACCATCCCCTCCTAATCGGTTAATAAAGTTCATATGTACAATAAAAATGGTAAATTCTTCTTTTTGGGTCAACACTGTCATTTTGGTTTTCAGAGCAAACAAAGTTGTACTGGATAGCATAAAAGAAGAATAAGAACGTGTTTAAATCATAATTTGATACCATAGACTTTCTGAAAAACAGGGAAAAACTCTGAATCGCCATTTTTTTTCGAAAAAAAGCTTGTGCTATGGAATGCTAAATATACTGGAACTTGGATTTAATTAGTTTGGATGTACTGCGTTCCGAGAATTGATGCCGCGACGGTTTTGTGATCAGAATAGCCACTACCCTACCGATAGAAATCTCAGTATTCTCAGCCGAAAAAGCCTGACCGGTTTGAGACTATTTGCAGGCTCGATTTGAAAGATTTAGTCTCTGAGATAGTCAGAGAGATTTGGATCCTTTTCAAGGTCCTTTTAGTGGTCCTTTTAAGAGTGATGCGACGGTAATTTAATGTTTCTTTTGTGTTCGTCACGTACCGGGCGGGCAGAGTTATTTACAGTGGTTGGCCGTCGCTAACCCGAATCTCCTTTTTTAAATTTTTCTTCAAACTAAAACTTTTTATTAATCGATTCATTTTCTCATTATACTTATTTATAATTATAACTTATATACTAA
The DNA here is from genome assembly GCF_010883055.1 of Belonocnema kinseyi. Classification (NCBI taxonomy): domain Eukaryota; kingdom Metazoa; phylum Arthropoda; class Insecta; order Hymenoptera; family Cynipidae; genus Belonocnema; species Belonocnema kinseyi. Next base: position 25,652,298 of record NC_046659.1, on the reverse strand, counting down.
TACACAATTTTCTAGTTAAATTAAAAAATATTGTCTTTTTTGGCATATCACATTTTAAAGCCTTCAAAACATTTAGACGAGCTACCTGGACCCTTAAGTATATGTACCTGAGTGCTTGCGAAGAATTTCTCAGAGCTTCTCAGAGCCTTCAGAATATTTAGCATATACTCTGAGATTTCTATCGGTAGGGTAGGCCGAAAGAGAGAATGTGTTTATTCAAGAGTAACAAACAGCCTACAGACCGCACTCTCAGCGCGTTAGTTGTATCAGGTGGCGTCATACGCCCAATTCTAACAGAAATTATCCATGCGACCCTGACGGTTTACGTTTTGACAGTCTGGCTTTATCTTGAAGGCCAATGCAAGCAAGGCTTGAAACCGGAAGTGATAATCCATGTTCCAGTTTATGTACAATATCTTTCTGCAAATACAAATGAAGGTCGGTACGGCAAAAGGAGTTATATCATATTTAACTGATTTTCATGCGAGACAAAGAAGGTTCTATAAAATCTAATCTTCTTTTTAAACAAAGTTACTTCTGAATAGGGATAGAAAATCGAAACAATAAGTCGACTTTCGACTTTACCATCGATTTTGAACTTTTCGACTTTCTCGACTTTTTTGTACGGCAGATTTGTTAAATTTATAGTTACATCCTACAATAGTTTGTGTCAAAAGTTAAATTTTTTCACGGTCAAGAGTGGGGTGAAATCGGAAAACGAGGTTCAAAGTGACATTTAGAACGCAATTAGGCACCGATTTTAGTTTTTTTTTATTGAAAAATTCAGAACTAAATTTTTCAGAGAATGGTGATAGTAGATTTTTATTTATTTTTTGTTTGTTTATTTAATTCTTATTGTAACGTAAATAGCAGAAAAAATTTCGATTTTTTTTATTTCATTTTTTAACTTCTTGACGAAATTTATCTTTTACTTTTCGTCCCTTGGATTTAATGCACAAGGATATGAGAAAGATAAGAAAATTGTTAACTTGTATAGTTAATTGTTATAAACAAATTGTGTTAAAAAATACTTTATATTAGGGGTTAATCCTTATTATTTGTTAGTACAATTTGTTTATAACAATTAACTATGTAAGTTAACATGTCTTTATATTTTTTATACCCCTGTGCATTAAATCCAAGGGACGAGAAGTATAAGAAAATTTTTGTCTAGATGATAAAAAATTAAATAAGAAAATAGACATTTTTTTCGCTGTTTGCATTCAAATAATAAATAACGAAAAAAAAATAAAATAAAATAAAAAATCTACTCTCACCATTTTCTGAAAAATTTAGTCCTAAATTATAAAAAATCTAAAATCGGTACATAATTGCGTTCTAAATGTCATTTCGAACCTCGTTTTCCGATTTCACGCCATTATACGGTCCCTCATTTAACCACACTGTGCACCGGCATGGACAAGTAGCAACCTTGCACGGGGTTGGTTCGCGTTTTGTGTTCGTGTGGGACACGCGCGGATAGCTTGACTGCGCTTTCTCGCACAGCAACAGCTGGAAAGCAAACTGCAAATGTATTTTGGATTTAGTGCGCGGCAGTAAGCATAGCCCGTTGAAAGAAGTCGAAAAGTCGAGCGAAAAAAGTCGACTTCGAATCGACTTCAAGGCAAAAAGGATATGATTTTAAAAAGTCAACCAGTTCCGAGTAAGTGAACGAGACAGCTTTTATTTTGAGGTATGGACACATGTTTTTACTAGTTCGGAAGGTAATTATAATCGATTTCTCAATTCCATTGAGTTTGATTAAAGAGACATCTACTATTGAGAAAATGGAACGGCAACTTGCTGAGAAAATTAGCGTTTTTGTCCATTTTTGAATCCACATAGGTCACGAAGATGACTTTGGAGACTTCTAATATGGCTTAAATTAAACGTGGAGCCTCATACTTCAAGATGATTTTATTGAGAAAGCGTTTTTTTCGTCGCCTTTCGATAACAGGTTTATGATGTTCAAGCGTTCGTTCAGTTATCCTCACTACGCCGCACAGTGGTATAAATCTAAAATTTACTATTTAAAAAAGATTGAACACTTGGAAAGTTTTTAAAAATTCAAGAGAATTGAATTAGTAACAAATTTACCAAGTAATATTTCAATTTTTTTAAAAACTTTTTTGTCCATTAAAAAAAGCAAATGTGTGAATAAAAATTAATTTGCAAGACAAATATTTTTTTCCAGGCTCTCCTTAGATATATTTGCAGTCAACTTTAATTACATTCCGAGCATACAGAAAAGGAAAATAATTTGTCGTTGTAAAATTTGTATTGTTATAAACTAATTTTATAAGCAAATAAACCATTTTCGTCATATACAGGAAATTTTAGTATGGTTATTATTCTCTTTATTTTGCGTCTGGGAAACAAAAATGGTCTAGAAAAAGAAAAACCGTTTGCTACTACTTCATTCTGACAATTTATTAGAAATTTGTTATACGCATCTACTTTCACTACTTTCCACACAACTATGTTTCTAAGAAGAATACTTTAAAAAGATGGCCTGGAAGCTTATCACACAACTAAAGACTGGATAAATATTAATAAAGATATTAAAAGAACTACAACGAAAACAAGGAATGCTTATGGAGTATAGATTCCACATAATTTATCATTGTGACAAAACTAATTAAATTTCCAACGTTAGATCTTTACATCTTTAAAGTCATTGATGTAAGGGCATTCCTAAATTTTCAACTTCGAAGATACAATGCTATCTACGGCAACTGAAAATCAGTATAATTCACAATTATTTAAATTTCTAAACTTACGTATAAAAAAGAAGTTAGGACTAAATTGGCTGTTTTATTATCTGCCCAAATCTTATTAAGTGAAAATTAGTTAAACAGGAAAATTAAATATTTCAAGCCTGGAAAAATGTTTGAAGCCCTCATTTTGAACAAACTGGGAATTGAATTTGATAATAATAACATTACGTTTCAAAATATCGACCTTTGCTTGAACAATTTATCTAACACTAATAATCCAGAACCTGTAGCCGATTTTATTTGACTAGGCGATGATTTTAGTTCCAAGTTTGTCTCTAAAAAACATCAATATGTATCCGAAATTTTTAAGGATTTAGAATTAAAGGTAGATAAAATACCGGATAGGGCCCAGGAATAAATTGAACCCAATATTTCATCATTACCTTCTATGTATTTGAAAAAGCTTTACATTGCTAATACTGATAGGATAATTGCAAAGAATATCAGAATGACTAAAAATTGTTAACAATAATAAAGATCTATTAATAACTAGAGTGGACAAAGGCAATGTTACTGTTGTTATGGGCAGACATGCCTACATAGATAAAGTACATGGCATACTTAATGTTCTTAAGACTTACGAGAAGATAAATTCCGACAAATTTAAAGATTAGATCACAAACACAGATATTTTTAATGACCATATGATGGCTTACCTCTATGTTTCATCGTGATTGACTAACGTGTTATGGACCTAATTCTTGAAGGTTGAGCCAGTACACGTTAGAATTATCAGAATCTTCAAGTGTTCTTTAGATTTTAATAAAGCTTGGTAAATTATAGGGCTATATAAGAGTCATCTTGAGCCCAAAGGATTTTTTTTACATTTTTTAAATCGTGAAAGTTACGCCAAATTGTATTTTTTGGAATCAATCCGGAAATCCATAATTGAATTATGTTGAAATTTTGAGATATTAGGAATAAAATTATACATTTTTAAAGTATAAAATGTTTCATAACAATTTTTGAAATTTTTCCTGAAAAGAAAGTATAAACAAATTTTGTATTCAATTTTCCGTGAAATATTACCCTGTTGATTTTTCTAAATTAGGATATACACATTCCTTATAAAATTTGTATTTTTCTTTATTAAATAAAAGTCGCAAAGGGCTAAATAGCTCTCTGAGGAACAGGATAATAAAGGTTATTACTACATAAAATAGATAAATAGAGTCGACCTCAGAATTCGTATCAAATTAGGTATGAGATTAAAGCATAGTTATTTACATTGAGTGTTTAATTAGTAGCTCTGGTGCTATGAGTATTGCACAAATATTTGAAATAGAGATTTTCGAAATAATGTAGGAAAGGTTCATTTCTAATATCGTATGGTACTTCATTCCATAACCGGGCACCGCTTATTGTAAATGATCGTTGAAGCAGACACGTTCTGTGAAACGGAATCTGAAGGATTTGATGTTTTTTACGAAGACTGTGCTGGAAGGTCTCTGTCTACAAATTTGAAGAGGTTAAATAGATACTCAGGAAGTATGTTCTGAAAAATAGTGCAGATCAAATTACCGATACCAATTTTTTCGTATTCTGGCAAGTTGTAGGTAAAGCGTACAAATGCATTTAACGCATGCTCGAGCTTTAAATTTAAATTTTCGGTGAAATCATCATATACTAAACAATTATAGTCGAAATGGGTCAAGATTATACTCTTAACCAAAGACATCCGAGTGGAGGTAGGTAAAGAGTCCTTATTCCTATATAGTTGTTGTAGAATTATGTATGTTTTCTTCGAAATTCTCTGTACCTGTTCCTTCCAGGACAAGGTACGGTCATGGAAATAGCAAGATCGTTAACCACTTCCGAAAAAGGGATAATGAAAGTCTCGATACAAAGGAGTGGAAATGATGCCAGAGTTTCAAGCGATGGAGATGAAGTGGGCCCAATAACAATGGTCTCAGTTATGGCCGAGTTAAAAGTAAGTCCATTCTTCCAGGCTCAAAGGATAACGCGATCGATATCCTCCTGGACTAGAACAACTAATCTACTTAGTGAAGAAATTGGTCCCTATAAACAAAATTTGAAATTGTCAGCATATTTTTGGTAGCTACAGGGTAGAAGTTCACTTCCTAGGTTAGAAGTGAACAAATTGAACAGGAGGGGTAACAACAGAATGGATCCCTGAGGAACCCCACATATGATCTCCCATCATTCAGAATGCCTACAGCTAATATTATAGTTATTATAGACCGATTATTAAAATAGGACTTAAACTGTTTGATGACAGAGTTTAAGACTTTAAAAGATTTGAACTTTTCCAATAGTAACTTATGATTAACCATATTAAAAGCCTTCGAAAAACCAAACAGAATCACAATCGTGTTCTCCCTATTATCCATGGCTAATTTGAGAACCTTCGTTACTTAAAGGGAAGCAGTAAGAGTAATATGTTTCGCCCGAAAACCTTATTGCATCGGGTCAATGGCCTTCTATATTTGGAGAAATTTGCAAAGTTGCCAGTGAACAATTTTTCCAAGTGGTTTAGATAGTGCACATAAAATAGAAATTGTCCAGAATACTTTCAGGACAGTAGGTTTATGTATGTTGGGAACTGGGCAAATGACAGACTTTTTCTAGATATCTGGGATGGTACTGACCTGTAGGGAAGCATTATAAACTTGCGAAAGAATAGGAAAGATAATTGAAAGGGCAAGTTTGATCATTTCGATTCATATTCCTTCAGTTTAAGCGGAATTCGATTTGATTTCAAGTGTCTTTTCCAAAAGTATTTCAGATGTCATGCCGTCGAAAAATAAGTCTGAGTCATTGAATGTTAAATTAAAAGAGGTGATGGAAGCTGATGATTATATGTCTGTGCTAGCCATCACGCAGGTTCACGCATAAATATTTTTTATCCACGTGGCGAAAGATGATTCACGTGGCAAAAATTGGGGCACCATGCATTCATACTTTACGTTCAAAATCGACCTTTATGACATTTTATAGAACGGAAATATTATTTTATATTTTTGTAGGGTTACTCTAATGTGCAAGATTAAAAACATGTGTCCACATTACAGAAATTAGACTTTCTTTAAACTATTTTTTCATTTTTGCCGAAAACGGTTGCTTAAATACAAAACTTCCTGAACGTTAAACTGTTTTGAGAAGACCTATACTTGTGAAATAAACTTTAAAAAACCCTATTTTTGGGTGTTTCGATTTTTATGAAACTTCTCACATTCATTTTTAAGGTAAGAAAAAAAGAATAATACACCAGGCCTTCTATTTCCGAAAATTTGTATCTTACGCTATACCCTATACTCCCCACCCTGTTATTCAGAAAATAAAATAAAAAATTTATTCCATATTATGTGTATTAGACGTTATACAAATAATGGCCTACAAAAGCGATTTTTATACAGGACTGTATAGACTGTG